>NW_019384877.1:327038-368524 GCF_000671375.1 Centruroides sculpturatus
CCTAAGTCTCTGGAACGGAATACATGCACCAGTGAACCTACAACTACGCGATTTATATTTTAAAAATAATTAAATTCACTTAGCATTCAAAACTTGCGAATTTTGAAAAAAACAAATTTGCTGATTAAATGTGAACAACCGTTTAACCGAAGTAAAACGGGTTTTCCCCTTGCTATGGATGTCTGCCTAGTTCAGTTCAGCCACATTCCGCTACAGTTCGCCTTTATTATCAGTTCGAAATGGGGTGGTTCCATAATACCCGCAGTGTTCCATAATATCACCTTCTCCTCTATATTTTATTTTTTCTATATTCATTGCAAGAGTTGCAGAGATTACTGTTATAACAATGTTGGCTTCGTCCCACTTTACAACGGAGCCTTCCATTTGGGAAATTGCCACTAAAATTATACTAGCGTGGCCTTTTTCACAGTTGTATTTGTGTTCTTTGACACGCGCCGCGAACTTTCTTTGCGTAACACTCGCGTAGTATTTTTTTCACTCCTAATTGTTGGTCTCCACGGGGCATTTTGTATTTTTCTCTTTAGATTCGTGCGTTCCCCCGCAATCGACTTTGGTCCTATTTTTATTTTTATATTTTTATGTCATATTTTCTTCATTTTATTTTATACGACCGTTTCTGAATAAATTGTTGCGTATAGGCACACTGCACTCACCCGTAGTAAAACGAAAATTTTGTTAATAATGAATCGGAATAAAGATTTTTCTAATGACATCTCTGCCAGAGTTGGAGTAAGCACACCGTTTACGAATACTTTCGAAAATTGGAAGTATTAAGAACAAGCCTGGAAATTATCGGAGAACATTTTTTTCGACTTTTATTTGTACCAGGAAAACGCCGAAAAAAGCAGATAACGGACCCCCTCTTATGTAACCCAATTTGAAGTTTAATTCTGAAATAAACTACTCGCGTAATAATTTGTAGCGTAGAGTATATTATTTCTCTTAACTGAGATCTATTACGTCATAGGGAACGAAATAAACGAAATAGAACTTATTTTTAGGCAAAACGCCATACTTTCTCTTCAATTTTTTTACTACATAAAATCTGCAGCGAGGAAGCGTGTGAGACGGAAGTTATCTCTCCAAAATGCTAAACACTATCGCAAAGTAAAAAGTTTCGATGCAGCCCGTCGAGTAGACCGAGAAAACTGGTAAATAGGTTTTAGTACTTTTTTCACCTACAGATGGAGTTCCTGTCGAACGCCGAGCCTAAAGTGTATAAACGTAAGGACAGGACACCGATGTTTCTTGTGGCGACGCCATTTTGGATCCGCAGTTTCAAGGTCACGGCATAGATTTCGCGGTGTCTACGCGCTGTAAAACTGCACTTTCCATCGTGTTTGAGGCACGGAATTCCTTTTATAATTTCAAATACTGTCGAGTGTTTTTTTATTTAGAAGTTACTCTTGACACATAATTAGCCAGGTCGAGGCCTAAGTTTAAAACGTGTACGTCGGACGTTCGGCGCCGCTTTTCCCGTAAGCCTAAAAGTTTGACAATGGAGTTTGAAATTTCGAGCGTGATTCCACCGACTATCCAAACACCGTCGTCAAACTTCTGGGCTCACAAGAAAGCCGCGCCGAACGTTCGACGTACACGTTTTCGCGTTTAAAACTTAGGCCTCAACCAGGCTATTAAAAGCTTTAATTAACTAAGTGGTTTTAAAACAAACAGCTATGTCAATGGTTCGTATAATAAAGTAGGAGGATAAATTTATTTAGTTTCGAAACGCAAAATTAGGGAAGAAATTTGGAGATATTTCCTAATTAAACTATAAATATATTTAGTTTTCTATATTCGCACGCATTTTTACATTAGCAAACAGGAGCTCGGATTAAACATTTCTATAAATTAAAATTAGATGAAGCGAAAAGAAAATCATTCTCACAAACTTTACGTATTATGTAAAGTAAACCTTCAAAAATATTTGCCAGAGATAATGACTTCCTTTCTTTAGGAACTTTCTTTTGCCTATAAACTACATTTAATTATTTTTATACAGAATTAAATAAACATATTTATAACAAGTAAAACGTCAAAGCCATTTTTGGAACCGGACTATGTCTCGGCGACTCGGGACTCGACTGCGCACCGTTTCTAAAGAAAAGAGAGAAATTAGCACTCTCTAATGAGGAAAAGCCCACACCGGAACTCGGAATCCCGGCTTCGCTGCCGCCGCGGTTACGACGGGTCGCGTTGTCGGGGTCCGTTCTTGGCTACGGTAAACGGATCGCTTCGACGCCGACGGCGGGTCTCGTTCTCATTCTTCAATCTTCTTTGGTGTCGCTGGTTTTCGTCGCCGTCGTTCGAACTTCGCCCGCCTCGGCAATGGCCGAAATCACCGGGTCGTCCACCGGGTATTTTCGGTGAAATTAATGGGTCGAAGGAATCGAATCGGGTGTCGGCGACACGCGAGAAAATCGAAACGACCGGAGCTAGAGAACACGCGCGTTTGTCAAAATTCGATTTCGCCACGTTGGCGTTTTCAACTTGCCAACGAGCAACGCGTGCGCCAATCTCGCCAGTTTTAATTTTAATTACTGTATTTTATTTTAAATTTTAAAGTATATATCCAGTCCACAAACCACGTACTATAACATTTCTTTTGTTTAATAAGTTCCATAATGTTGATATACGACCTGTCAGAAAACGAAAACTTTACCGCAAACAGTCTATAGACTAGTACTGATCTTTAAGGTGTAGCTCGACATTGATAAAACGGAGAAACTTTCGGATTGGAAAATGAGATATTTCCCTCTTACTTTCTCCGACTAGAATGTCGGATAAGCGTTTTTTGTTATAATCGTGTTTTTGCATCGGATAAAAAACGTTTCGTCGAGATTGGCTAAGTACAAACCGAAAACCGTCGGATTGGAGTTATCCCGGAAGCCAGGGATATACGGACGAAAACATTATAGGAAATGGGGCCGCATTACCTAGGAGAAATAAACCTAATCAACGCTTTCTTTACCGTTTTTATGTTATTCTTCATCTTTTCCAACGTCGTGTTCAAAACAAAAACAAACTTTCTTCTCAGGGCAATATGAAGTTTAGTTCTACTCGACTCAATATCTTTATTAATGTATTAAACATACATAGCCTGATCCCGCTTGTAGGATATCGGGCGAAGACCAGAGGTTTGCAACAATTGCTGCATTTCAGCAGCTTCGTGTTAAGAAGTTTCTGGTGCTTGTCAGCCCTGGAAACTTCTTAATAACGCGCCAACTACCACCGCTCTTGATAACGGTTAATTTAAGTTTGTGTCGCTCGGTCTCGGTTATAGGTCATTCGAAGATAGAATGGTAGCTCCCATCGATTTTATTACAGTAGGGACACTTGTTACAATTTCCAATGGAGAACCTGTGTTTATATGTTAAACTTGGATAAAATTGTACGTTGTATGGTCGTTTTTGATCCGATTGTTGAGAATATACTGCTGAATATCTGGAAGAAGCTGTACGCGATGGTATGATCGTCTTCCTCCCATTCGTGTTGCCAGTCGGTAAAAAGATCTTTGAATAATAATTTCTTCACTTTCTTAAGAGAAATTCTAATATAGGAGAAAGGGAGGAAATCATTTCTACCTTCTTCTTTGGACGGGGTATCTGCCCTCTCATTTCCAGCGGTTCCGGCACGAGCTTGAGTTCATTTTAATGAGTAGCGGTTCTCAGATTCGTGTAACTGCTTGCGCACCTTGGCAACCATTGGGTGGATGCTGTTGCTTTTGAAAAGACTCCGCGTAGAGGCGCTGTCAAAGGTGATTGTGATATTATACCTTGTATAGGTGTCCAACCGGCACCTCTTCGCAAAGATGACCTGTTTATTGTTGAGACAGGAGTATGAACTTAGTGCTCTACGCACTGAAGTGAGAGCGTTAAGAGAGAAGAAGGTGGCCACGCCCCACCAACCAATCGAACAGAGACCCAGTAGAGCGGAGCAGAAAAGTCTTGTGACGGCGACAAAGGGAACCTATGCAAAAGTTGCAGGTGGGCCCCCCAAACCGAAGTAGGAGCCTTCCGTTCCTATATCGGAACACCTAGTGTATCCTAGTGTATCCGAAGTTCTCCTAGTGTATCCGAAGGACGGTAAGGAGACCAGTGATGCGGTTCGCGACCGTGTCAAGAGGAATATCAACCTGCCAAACTAAAGGTAGGGTGAAGATTGTCCGAGGTAGTGGTCAGGAGGAACGGTGTCCTTATCGAAGTCGCATCCCGAAAAGACGTCGAAGTACTCCAAAAGGAGTTGACGGAAAGGAAGATGCTGAATGAGGCGGTCATCTGTCGGCTGCCATAGAAACGCCTTCCAAGAGTTATAATGTACGATGTCCAACAGGATATCAGTGAAGACAAGATGAAAGAAATTATCTCTGTCCAAAATGACTTGGGCATGCAGGTTGGAGACCCGAAGTCCAAGTTCTCCCTCAAAGGAAAAGGGGGCCTCCTCAATTGGGTCTGCGAGGTCACGAACCCCTATAATAAAAGGCTCCTTGAAAGGGGCAAGGAGCTCCTTGTCGGGTGGACCAGGAATCGGGTCTGGGAACTTAACCCGGTGTTTTAGGTTTTACGAGTTCGGGCATATCGCCGTCCATTGCAAGGCGGAAGTCCCGATGCACGATGGAACACTTTTATAAAGAGTGTAACACGAAGCTGCTGAAATGCAGCAGTTGTTGCAAAGCCAACAAGAAGTTCGGTTTGCAGCTGGTAACAGGCCACTCCTGCCTAAGTCCCAGCTGCCCCTCTTCCTAAGCGAACGGCTGTGGTCCGGTCTGGTACCGACTACGACTAGTTTCCAACCGATGTTGGCCCGAAACAAAAAGGAATTGGCAGAACAACGGTGTTTAATCGGACAGGGCTAACTTAGAGCCCCTCTGCCCATTTTATAGTAAAAGTGGGACCTTCGGGCCCCACCAATTACATTGTCAATGTAGGTGAGGCTATTTGAGGGCTAGGCAAGGGTAATGGCTACAACACACCTGGCCCGCAACAGAAGCGCAATGCTCACGAAACTTAAAGGATTTGACGAAACATAGTTAAGAGGTCTAAGACCTATAACTAGGCCAATACACCGAGCGGACCCCTTTTGGGGAGGGGGCCCCATTGTCCGAAAAAGTCAAGCATCACTCAGTTCTTGGTTGAGTGTGTATAAACAGCTTAAAGCTATGAAAACTGTATGTAAGCGTTAGAAGGTTGGAGTCGAGAGCAAGGAAGGCGAGGAAAGCGAGGATAGTTGGTCCCCATTGGGTTTGTACTGCCAGAGCCAGAGCTAGAGCCCGAGCACTTTTCTTGGGTTCGACGTTTTCTGTCCAAGTCACCTCAGTGATCACTGGGTGCCCGACAAACCGATGGTTAAAATACAGTCACTTAGTTTTCCGTAATGCCATTTGGCTGGGCAGAGGCAATTTACTTAGAGTTGTGGTATGAGAAAGGTAGCAACAAAGCGCTGCCATTACAGTTAAATATTCCAGTTATTATAGCTCCGCTGTCTGGCAGCGGATCGACGGCCGAAGATAATTTTTACGTAAAGAAGGGCCAACCGGTCCTAATTTTCCACTCGACTTTTTATTCTATCAATTTTTAACCACGGCGTTTTCCGTGCGGTGACGCGTCAATAGTTATTATCGGGTTTTTGGGAATGAGAGAAATTAACGTGGTCAGGGAAAATTGGGACGGAAGTGGCAGAAAAAAATCATCCGAGATTTTATCCAAGCGACGGATTACCCGGCGATGGCAACTTTTAAATTCGAATGGAACGTCGGTGGAAACGGTTACCACCGGTAAACGAGATTCGACCGTCGTCTCGGGGCACGAAATACGTCCCGTAACGGAGTTAGACGTATTCATTTCCATTTTCGAAGAGGAAAGGAAGTTAAAAATTTAAAGTACCGGTAATACTTTATATAGAACTTAAGAATTTTCATTTTTGGGTTTAAAGACCCTCCGGGACACTAGGTAGAAATTATAGAAATGGCCCGTAGCGTCATCCGCTATTGGACGTTATTAAAAAATAACTTTTATATTATTAATTTTTGTAAAAAGAAATGAAAGGTTTCGTTTGCAGGATAGAGACGAGTTTTTCAAAATAGTATAAATGCCGATAACCGGAAAAATTTCGGTTTACAGTATAGCGAATAGTATAATTATCCGAATTAATTAGGGACTGGAGTTGTTCGGGAGAAAAATCGATATTTCGGATAACCGATTATGTACGAAGAGCTATATTAANGGGTCCAGATTCTATCAATCTTGTCGCGAAACGAGTCGGCGACGACGTTTTAGGAGCTCCTTTAAACGAATGTTGCTGCAATTTTTTCGCTACGTTATAGGAATTTCGGTTATAGGAACGCACGTTATAGAGGGGTCGACTGTAAAATGTTTTGCTGTGGGAAAAAAGATGATATTATTCCAGAAGTGAAGTTCAAACGTCAGGCAATGTTTGGGAAGAAGGACTTTTTTTATTATTTACTGTTTCCGCCCTGTGGGCACTAAGAGAGCCTCTTATGAGACCCACAATGGGGCGACCGGGTAGTGAGGGACGGGGCTCGACACATCCGAACGGACCACCCTCCGAAAAATTATTGGAGTTTTTCTACCCGTCCGGAGGGATGCGGATCACCTCAGAGCGGTAGATTGCCAGTTTAATCGCTGTCGCACCGTCTAAACTTTGCATTAACACGAAGTGCTTACATTGACAGAGGATGGGACAGAAAGCCAATTTTGTGGCAGAACATTCGCGGAAAAAAAGTTCAGAACAATCTCTGCAATTTACGACTGTGGATTTCTAGAAGCTTTGAAACCGGTGAAAATGAAAGTTCGAAAGACAACAGATGGTGAAGTAGATCTGATTTTGTTAAAATTACAGACTGCTCAATTACGTTTGACGCGCATTGTCGATTTTCTAACTACAACACTTTAATTGTTCTTTTCGCTCCGTTTCGACATTTAGCGAAGAGATAGCAATCTTCCTACACCAACGATGCTGAATCTGAGAAGAATTGTTTATTGAACAAACGTTTTCAACCCGTTAACGTAGACCATTTCAGGTTTCGAACTCAATTATAAATCGTTTCAAACTTCAATATTTTGTGTTTTGAATTTTACATTTAAACTTAATATTTTAAATACAAACTTAAATTTAAAACGAAGTAAATAAATAAATAATTAATTAACAAGACAAGATCAAATAAAATTAAGAAAATACCCTATACAACGTTTATAGTGACGTGATCATAATGCCGGGCCGCAATTTTTAATCATATTTTAAATTTATTTAAGATATTTGCTCCCCACTTGGAATTAGTAGTGACTTCCCCGTACATACATCATACTTTTCCGTTAGCAATGGAGTTGTCGCGGTCGTCTATTCGACACCTTGCGGGGAAAATTTTTTAAATTGAAATAACGTATCTTTCCGGTTTACAAAGGACGTTCGTATATAGTTAATCGAGCCTCTGGTCCTAAGCTTTCCATATGCGGTCGCGACTTTCATCTATCTGATTGCATTTTCGAGATTAATTTAACTCCTTAAGCCCCAATCAATTTTTGATATGAATGTAATTTAAACATAAAAAATACTTAAAACTGAAAAAACGAATGTAATGCGTTAATTTTGAAGAAAAAGCTTCAAATTTTATTTTCCTTTGTCTCGCCTTTTTGTGAAATTTGACACCGATGAGTCATTGTTTACACAGCTGGATGATTTCGAAAACAGCTGGAGTCGGATTTCCCTGGACATTCTCATAGAAGTCTCCTGAGGCGATGGGTTTATAGTAGGGTGAATACTAGCTGGCCGTATATTTTTAAGTATTTTTAAAAAATACGTTTTTTATTGCGATTTCCGACTCCCCGACTTAATTAAACTTATATATAATTAAATCTATTAATTAAAAAAATTTAGAAACTATCGGAGGTCGTTTTTGACATCAGAAACTAGCTTTAAATAACTTTACCGAAATCAAATCCGTGCGCTACAACTTTAGAAGAATGCATGAAATTTAATATCAAAATCCCATTAAAAACAATTAAGCGTTAACGCTATAAGACTTGTCCGAGATATCTCGGGCAAGTTTCATAGCGTTACGAAAAACTCGGTCGTTAAGGCCACTTTTAAAATTTTTTTTGGATTTTTGGATGTTTTTAAGTCTCCAAATTTTTTCAAAAATTTTTACCCGCGCGAAAAAATTTTATCGCGATTTTANATTTCCGACTCCCCGACTTAATTAAACTTATATATAATTAAATCTATTAATTAAAAAAATTAAAAAACTATCGGAGGTCGTTTTTGACATCAAAAAGTAGGTTTAAATAACTTTACCGAAATCAAATCCGTGCATGAAATTTAATATCAAAATCACATTAAAAACAATTAAGCGTTAACGCTATAAGACTTGTCCGAGACATCTCGGGCAAGTTTCATAGCGTTACGAAAAACTCGGTCGTTAAGGCCACTTTTAAAATTTTTTTTTGGATTTTTGGATGTTTTTAAGTCTCCAAATTTTTTCAAAAATTTTTACCCGCGCGAAAAAATTTTATCACGATTTTAATCAACCTTTAATTACGCACGATTAACGCTTAATTATTTTTTAATAGGATTTTGATATCAAATTTCATTCATCGTTCTANTTTTTTTATTTTGTACAAACAAAATAAATATATTGAAAAATATAAAAACAACAAAAAATTATACTTCAGAAGTTAATTTAGTATCAAAAACGTAAAATATTTGAGTAGCCCAAGACATAGCCAAAGCTTCCAGCGCGACAGCAATGGCAAAAATTTAAATTTGCCGACTGGAATTCTTTCGGATAATTGACTTTCGGATAATCGACGCTCTACCGTATTCCGACCCCACTCCAGATGAGACGCGTGAATATATGGACAGGGGTTGAAGAAGTAAGTTTCTCGTCGGGCTCCGGAAGAACAGAGCGGAATGGAAGAACGTTTCGGAGAAGGTGGCTAGCAAACGACCCGGCCGATTGTAACGAATTTGTCGGAGTGACAAGTCGTCGTCCAGCGAAAAGTCCGTTCGTTTCCTCATATTACGTTTACCTCATTCGATATACGAAGGACTTTCGGAAAAATGAACAACGGAAGGTGGAATTTTTTCGAGCTAAATGCATAGACATAACTGGCTGACAACGACTTACAGCGAGAAAGAGAAAACGTTTCTGTAAACGGACCCCCGGGTAGCCGTTCCCCGAACGCCGGTAGTTCGGTCGTGGGTTGGCACCTGGCCGAGACCGGCTGGCCACGTGGAGTTTTCCGGGTTTCTCCACGTTTTTAACGCCTAAAGAGGGGCCAGTTACCCTTAAAAAGATCCTTTCCTAGACAAATCGCCCGAGTGTTGTGTTGCCATAAGTAACAAAAAACAAAACAATAACGGTTTGCTGTCGTTGTTTCTGTTTTAAAATCCTCACATAGTTATCATAGTTATTTATCCACGAGACAGTGGTGTAGCAAGTAGAATCGGTGTTCGATGCCCCCTTGTTCCTCGAAAAAGGTCTGGCGAAATTTATTTTGAACATTTAATTTAAAAATATATACAGTAGAGCCTCGATTATCCGACCCCCGATTAACCGACGCCTCGATTAACCGACCGTCCTAGAGGGCAATTTTCAAATGTCCGCTAGTGATGTAACGCTACAATATTTGGCTATGTCTTGGCTACTTTAATAATATTTTTACATGTTTTAGCTGACAACACTGATTCGACCATGAAAGGGAGCCAGTATTTAAACGAGGCTTAATTTTCTAATTTTTAACGATATAATAGCAACGATTATTATTTTAAAAAATTTTTGTTAGGCTTAACATCGATGAAAATTCAACGCGAAGTAGGTTAATAGCGATATACTAATATACTAATTACATGGGATATAATAATATACTACACTAATAATGGATTTTTTCATACTTTTCGGTTATCCGACTTTTCAATTATCCGACCAACCCCAGTCCCCAATTGGGTCGGATAATCGAGGCTTTACTGTATCTAATTATTTCGATTTAAAACCTTACTTAATAACAATTTATTTGAGATTCGAGGCATTTCAACAAGAAGATATCCAGTTTAATAAATATAAATATAATAAAACAAAATATCTCTTTAAGTACGGAGTACCTAATAATATTTACTACTACATATTATATAAACTGTATTGACAAAACGTATGCAAGTTTACTTTCATAACAAGTACATAAAACATCCTCAAGATTGCTGTTTTCTGTCTTTTTCGTTTCAAATCGGTCAATCACTTTCTCCGGATCAAGTTGACAAACTATTGTTTTTTCAATCGATATAGTCAGTAGCCAGAGCTGAGACCGTGTTGTGACTGTGACACGCTACTTCTTAAATACGTTTTGATTAATTTTAGTGTTGAAAACTTCGTTCTGCTGTCGTTGTCCGTAAAGTTAAAAACTGAGGAATGCCGCGATAATGTCGGAAAACCTACTCGAGGCGGAGGTGTGAATTAAAAGTAGTTCGGCAACTTGGCTTATGGAAATAATTTCTTTTACGTGACCATAAAAAACATTTTAAATAGAAGCAGTCGAGGTCCTAAACTAGGCGAAATGTCGGAAGAATACGCCGATTGTAAAAATTCTGATCCTTCCAGAATATTTTTATCGGATGATGCGACAAGATACGTGGGTGATAAGCACTTAAAAGTGTACTGTACATAATTGTCGAACGGATTCAAATGTAGTAGTTAATTGATTAATTATTAAATCCAAAAATTTTTTACAAATGCTTTTACAAGGTTTTATTTCTAACTTGGCGCTCTCGCGATTCGTGGGCCTGAAGCAGTTTGCTCCAACTACTCCGCTGTATCTATGCCTCTGCCACGAGAATAAAAGGTCGAGTCTCCCGAAAGGTTGGCGGAAAATTATGGTCAGCTCACCAGTTACAGTGACGTTGTTAGCGGCCGAATGGCCGAGCGGTCAAGGTGGCAGCCTATCGCTCCGGGGAGACTCGGGTTCGTATCCAAACGGGTCGAAAACTCCCCAGGAATTTTTCGGGGGTGGTCCGCTCGGATATGTCGGGCCCCGCCCCACACCACCCGGCAGCCCCATTGTGGGCCTGGCAGAACCCATAATGGGCTTGCAAAAAGAGTCCCTCTTAGTGCCCACAGGGTGGAAAGAGTTAAAAAAAAGTGACGCTGTTAAGCATTCGGGCTGCCCTCGCAAACCCGTTTCTTTTTTACCTAGGCCATGCCACACAGTCTTTGTTTACGGGACTCTGAGTCAAACGGAAGTTGCTCACCAGCAGTATTAGCCCTCATGGGCTAAAAATTGAGGTTTATATTGATGGGTCGAAGACTTCACGGGGTATCGCAAGTGCTTTTGTTATGTACAGTACGTTAACACGAATGAAGTTCATCGTGACGCTTACGTTCCGAACTCAGACAGCCGATTGCAGACGTTTAGAGGCCGACGACGTTTTACAGGTCGGGTAGACCTCTGTTAAGAAAAATTTCATTGCAGAGACGGCGTTTCTCGCTTGCCACAATGTAGACAGCGATTAGAAACGAGTTATTTAACCTATTTTCTAGACGCCCTCGGTAGCGGGTTTACACACCATTTTACTCGAGTAGAAGTCGCCATATTCATTTGTTGATGGCAAAGTTGTAAACGGGACGAATCAAGAATATTATTCATCTCACAACTTCGAAGAGAGAGGGTACGAGATCGGAATAATCCTGTAGAAATCCATTCCGAAGACGAATTTCGAATTCGGTATAGATTTTCTAAATCTGGATTCGTTCGTATTTTTAATCGTATTGACGACAAAATTACGCGTCTAGATGGAAGAGGATTGTCATTAACTACCGAACAACAATTGCTGACGGCATTACGATTTTATTCCCCCGGAAGCTTCCAGAGGATAGCCGGTGATCTTATTGGAGTTTACGTCTCTACTGTACGCGGGTATTTATCAAACTATTATTAAATAAATTTAAAAAGTGTTTCGTATAGTGATAGAGACGTTTATAAGAATGAGGTCTCTTTTAACGTTTGTATTAAGTTATATTCTTTATTAATTATCGTTGCATCGTTATCGGAACCATCCAAAGCGTTTCAAAGGCATTAGTTCATCCGAAGAATGCCGAAATTGTATTTCCGAAAGAATCCGAACTTTCGTCTATTACGCAGGATTTTTCTAAATTATGTAAGGATAACGTTCCTGGAATAATTGCGGCAATCGATTGCACTCGTATTCCTATCCAGCGTCCCGACAGCAGTAGAGCTCAAATTTTATAATAGAAAATCCTATTATTCTGTTAACTGCCAGATGAGAATTATTTACAAAGAGCTCAAGGTCTATACGGACCTGGCGAGAGCTTGGCGAGATCGAATGTTTTTATTGAAAAATATATAACCTTCCAGTTCGATTTTATAATTTTCTACGCGAATTTTTAATACAGAAGAGAATTGAGCCATATTTAGAAAGAGAATTACCACTGGAACAGGCTGGATTTAGAAAGGGAAGAGGAACTCGCGATCAAATTAGCAACATCAGATGGATTTTAGAAAAGGCAAAAGAGTACCAGAAGGATACCTTCTTTTGTTTTATAGACTATAGTAAAGCCTTCGATTGTGTGGATCACTCCAAGCTATGGAAAGTACTCAGGAGCATGGGAATTCCTGAACACCTTATATCTTTATTGATGAGTCTTTACAATGAACAAGAAGCAAAAGTAAGAACTCTATACGGAGAAACTGAATGCTTTAAAATTGAGAAAGGGGTGCGACAAGGCTGCATTTTGTCTCCATATCTGTTTAACTTATATACTGAATATACCTTGTATCATGAGAATGGTTACTACAAAGGAAGAGTCCATTGGTATCAAGATTGGAGGCGAAACTATTAATAATATAAGATATGCAGATGATACCACCCTTTTGACAGAAAGCAAAGAAGATTTAGAAAAACTTATCATAAGTGGATGGTGGGGTGATGGATGTCGCCACCCCGCGGATATTATGTTTTTTGTTATTTTCTCATATTTATGTTTTACAAATTTATTATTGTTTAAATACTCCATAATTTAATTTATCTAGTTTTTTATACATTTTTCCACAATTGTAATTACTTAAATTATTAATAAATATGTATCATAACTCTCGTGAGAAGAGACGAGAACGAGAGCGTTTGATGAACGTTAGTTCGAAACAAAGTTTGTCCTGTCTCTTTTTAGCAAAAACAGAAGCATAAACACAAAGATCATTTATTACATAACATATTTTTTGGTCCGTCGAGGCGGATTAAGTCCGATAACAAAGAATCGCAATCATTTTCAGTGAGGAACGTCTTTTCAAGAGACTTTTTGATACAGTGTGTTAAGCCTAACCTCGTGGATACTGCGTTGGTTGGAATATCGAGTATCGAGCAAAGTTCAGTACAACATTAGCAAGTGAGTAGAAGTTTCTATCATAGTTTAATATAGCATATCGCAAGTTAATATTCATCATGGACATTTCGCAACAAAAAAGGAACCGTAAGGTTATTAAACAAAGCATAACAAGACATTACAATTTTGCCATTGGTAGTGAAGCTCAAAATGCAACTATTCATATTCTTCGCACAAGAATCACGTTATTAGACGATACGTGGAAAGAATATCTTAATATAAGTAACAATATAATCATGTTTGGAACAGATGAACAATCAACAGCTCAAGAAAAAGATTATGAAGAAGTAGAGGAAAAATATATTCAAGCACGATCCAAATTATCATCATTAATCGACGAAAAGGCGCCAATAACAGAGACATCAACACAGGCATCACCGAGACAGTCGAATGCATCATTTGAAGGGCAGGCAAACTCCACGTCGATAAAATTACCAAAAATTGAACTACCAACATTTGACGGAGATTATTTAGAATGGATCAAGTTCAAAGACTTATTTTCAGCAATAGTGCATAACAATGCAACTTTAACAAACGCACAAAAACTTCATTACCTTAAATCAGTTTTAAAGGGAGAAGCTGAACAACTCCTACACTCCATTGAAGTCAGTGATGGTAATTATACAGAAGCATGGAAGATACTGCAAGATAGATATGAAAATGAACGACAGATTATTAACAGTCATCTTAAGGCTCTTTTTCAACAGCCACGTGCAAGGACTGATTCGGCGAGTGAAATCAAACGACTGCTAGACACTACTGTAAAACATGTCAGAGCATTAGCAGTGTTAAAATTGCCGACAGATCATTGGGATCACATTTTGGTTTATACATTAAGCAACAAACTCGATGATGAAACAAGAAAACAGTGGGAATTAAAGGCTACAACGACTACATTTCCTACATTCAATGAGTTGAAGCAATTTCTGGAGCAGAGATATCGTGCTCTAGAGATTTCCGTGAGCAATATGTGGAAACAAAGAACACAACAAAACATAGGAAAACTATCAAATACACTCAAAGCTCATAGTGTGACCGTTTTAAGTTGCCCAGTTTGCAAGGAGGCACATCATGTTTTTTACTGTCCAGCGTTCCAGAAACAGAACGTGAAAACTCGTAAGGTCACTATCAAGAATGCTGGACTCTGTTTTAACTGTTTTAAGGGTAATCACTCAGTGAAAGACTGTAAATCTACATCTACATGCAAGCATTGTCGTAAGAAACATAACACCATGCTACATGAAGACGAATCTCCCGCTCAAGTTTCAGCATCAAACGCAGCATCTTCTTGTATAACAGCGAATTGCAACACTAGTGAAGTGATTATTACACACCACGCATCTGAAACTCAACAAAAAACTGTCTTGTTAGCGACGGCAGTGGTAAATGTGATTGACTCGTTTGGAACCAAACATCAAGCTAGACTACTACTAGATAATGGATCGCAGTCATCGTTTGTTAGTGAAGCGTTTGTACAAAGAACAAGATTGCCGCGAGAAGCTGGAAAATTAAGAGTTATAGGTCTGGGTCAAACAGATTCTGGAGTTACGAAGGGTATAGTGAAGCTACAACTTCAGTCGATATATGACCAGTTCTCTTTACAAATTAACGCATTCGTATTGCCGAAGCTTACAGGTATTCTCCCAGCAGTAAAGGTTAACATTTCAGACTGGAAGCATATTAAGAATATAGATCTAGCAGACTCAGCATTCAACAAGCCTCGTGAAATAGACATTCTATTAGGAGCAGATTATTATCATGATGTCTTAACATCCACGCCAATAGTGAAGGAGTCAAACCGTCCTTATTTACAGCTCACAAGGTTTGGATGGGTAGTCTCTGGTCCTGTGGGTCAGCAACTTGAAGACAAGGTGATCTGCAACTTTGTTACGTGTAACACAGATAAAATACTAAAACAATTTTGGGAAATCGAAGAGGTAGAAGCTACACAAAAAATGTCGGCAGAAGAAACAAAATGTGAAGAACATTTTCAAAAAACTCATCGAAGACAAGAAAATGGACGCTATTCAGTCTCATTTCCCTTTAGGGAAGAAAGACCAACGTTGGGAGACTCCAAGCAGATAGCATTTCGTCGGCTTCAGGCATTAGAAAGAAGACTAGAAAAGGATCCGTACATTCGTACTCAATACAATGATTTCATGAAGGAGTATGAAAATAAACACCATATGTATGAAGTCTCAACTACTGAAGAGTGTTATTATATACCTCATCATTGCGTCATACGAGAAAGCAGCGAAACCACGAAGCTCCGTGTAGTTTTTGATGCCTCAGCCAAGTCATCGAACAATAAATCACTAAATGAACAAATCTNTTAAGCAACAAACTCGATGATGAAACAAGAAAACAGTGGGAATTAAAGGCTACAACGACTACATTTCCTACATTCAATGAGTTGAAGCAATTTCTGGAGCAGAGATATCGTGCTCTAGAGATTTCCGTGAGCAATATGTGGAAACAAAGAACACAACAAAACATAGGAAAACTATCAAATACACTCAAAGCTCATAGTGTGACCGTTTTAAGTTGCCCAGTTTGCAAGGAGGCTCATCATGTTTTTTATTGTCCAGCGTTCCAGAAACAGAGCGTGAAAACTCGTAAGGTCACTATCAAGAATGCTGGACTCTGTTTTAACTGTTTTAAGGGTAATCACTCAGTGAAAGACTGTAAATCTACATCTACATGCAAGCATTGTCGTAAGAAACATAACACCATGCTACATGAAGACGAATCTCCCGCTCTAGTTACAGCATCAAACGCAGCATCTTCTTGTATAACAGCGAATTGCAACACTAGTGAAGTGATTATTACACACCACGCATCTGAAACTCAACAAAAAACTGTCTTGTTAGCGACGGCAGTAGTAAATGTGATTGACTCGTTTGGAACCAAACATAAAGCTAGACTACTACTAGATAATGGATCGCAGTCATCATTTGTTAGTGAGGTGTTTGTACAGAGAACAAGATTGCCACGAGAAACTGGAAAATTAAGAATTATAGGTCTGGGTCAAACAGATTCTGGAGTTACGAAGGGTATAGTGAAGCTACAACTTCAGTCGATATATGACCAGTTCTCTTTACAAATTAACGCANTATAACATTATAGTATACATAATAATAATTATTATTTGCGCTATTAAAATTTGCTTTAAGTAAGAAATTTTTCTGTTTTTTACTTTTAACCGGCGAAATAAACGATCGATTAATGGTTGGAGTGAAAAAATGCAACCGACGGGTAAGAAAAAAGTGAAAAATCTGGAGGTCAAATACGACTCGTCAACGGCTTTGTCGCATCCTATCGTCCATGTAACAAAACACTGATTTAATATTATATCCATTATTGAAAAATAAACACCCACGTTTGGTTTTGTTTGCTGTACACATACTTTGCTTTCTGTCCGGTACATCAACTGGCAAAGCTTACGGCTCTGATTTAACAAACTATGCGCGGAACGCTATAACTTAGGTTCGGCGCAACGCCGCCGAAAGGATGCCGATCCCCGTTCTAACCAATAAAGTAATTTATTGGTAAAATACGATGCGGGATAAAGTATCGGACCGTGCCAAACCGCGTAGAGAAATGCAACCGGCCATGCGTGCGATAAGTAATACAACCAGTATTAACCACATCGCAATTAAAGAACGATTCCAATGTCAAGAAGAATTAAAAAGATCACGTAATAAAGTAATTATAATGTACAGTACGCTTAGTGAAATACGTAATAGTTTTTCTGAGAAGGCGCACTCGACAATTATGATTAACCTTTTAACCTTTTAATAATAAAAATAACCATTAGGATTAACCTTTCTTCTTGTACGAAGGAATACTTCTTCGTAGGGGAAAAACATGCTAATCTTAATGATTATTTTTGTTATAATGGTTATTTTCCTCCTCAGACGGAAACTCGCTCCGTAATCCGAATTACAGAGAGGCGCGAAGTGGCCGAAAAACCAAGAAGGCTACCGGAGGAGTTCGATTTCCGTCGTTTCCGCCACAAAATTCCTGGGAAAACTAAATCCGCCTTTCGGTGGCCAGGCGTAACTACTGGGCAATCCGGAATTTTATAGAAACTACGAAGATGCCGCGCGATCTTTGACCGGATATTCGAGAACCCGCTAGGAAATGCAAAAGCGAAAAAATTAGGAACCGTTATTCGGAAAAAATATCCGGTGAGAAAGTTCCGAACTATTGGCCAGCCAGCGTAGTCCAGCCACCGCAGGAAAAGTTAATAAAGCCCAGTGCCTTTCGGCCATGTTAAAGCCCGGGTTTCGGCGAAAGTAACTCGGGTCGTCTGCTCGATTTTGAGCAGACGACTCGAGTTACTTTAATGAGGAAATGGCGAAACTCCGCAAACATTTTCTCCGTTTGGTAAAAGTGGATGTCTCCGGGGGTGAAGTTTTCGGGCTGTTTGGTCCGTCGACGATGACGACGGAGAAAAACTTACTTTAATTTATCAAACGTTCTCTTTGCAGCGAGTAGAAATATTTTAATAGAATCCAGAGGGTTGTACCGTACCGTAATACGCCTATTTCGGACGGTAGTTTATCCGAATTAACTTACCGAGAAACTTATTATTCGTCCGTAGAGGATACCAATTACTCCGGTTTTATTTTATTCTGTACTGTAAAATACATTTTGATAAATTTAAAATTAACGCGGCGTCGAGATATTTTCTTCCGACTTTTCGGTATATTTCCAAGAAAAATCGGTAGCACCGGCGACCTTGACGACCTCTTCCACGTGAAAAAGGGAAAAAACTAACAGAAATATCTCGTCACCGTCGAAAGTAATCGGCGCGTATATTTCGACATCTTCCGGTTTATTTATTTACGTCACGTTCTTACAAAAACATTATCGTTGCGTTAAGTTTTGAGAAAAATATTAAAAATAAAAACAGTATTTTACATATTTAAATATTACGATGAATAACAAAAGTCGTGAAAGGTGAGAGACGTTCGTACCTGGAATAGACCAATCGGAACATTCATAGGCAATAAAAGTGTAGAATCCTTGATGTTTCGTGACGAGCATTCCGAAAAAGGTTGGCTAAACCGAAATTGTGGGGGTGGCGAGACGGGACCATGGGTCTCGTCGTATACGGGCTTAAAACGGGATAAAACTTATATTCTTAAATGAAAAGTCGCATTTTTATTTCATATTCTCATTCGGTAGACCTTAATCTAAAGCGTTTTTTTCGAAGGCCGCGCTTACCCGAAATTACGAGTATTCGAACTTTAATGCAATTGCTGCACCGCCCGCGGGCTACGTTTGCGAATATTTCTAAAATTCACCGAAAAAGAATAAAAATTGTAAAAACAAATTATTAGGAAACTTTTATTGTTTGGTGGAATTAACATCGAGGTCTTTTCTTTACGCCGAGCTCGAGGGATTTTACGCTGCGGCACTGATTTTTCAATCATTATTTACGAAGGAAAAGTGTTAGCGTTGCTATATTTTATAAGTCAATAAATATTAAAAATTATGATATTTGCACGATAATTGTTTGGCATTTGCTAACGTTGAATAAATTGTAATCGTAAAACAAATTATAAAATTAATGTTATTTGTAAGCTTAAGTGTAATAAATATTCGTCGTTTACAAAATGATGGCGTGGCAGTAAGAAACGATGTTGACGCAACGCTTTTATCTACCATTGGCTGACCTCGACTCTTGGCTTTGGCAGATGTACCCGGCTCGATAACTCCCGCGCACTTTGTGAAAAATTTCTGAAATTTTGCCAATTATGTATTAGGTAATTGACGCTATTAAAATTCGGTGGCTAAAGTCGAGGAGGTGGAAAAACAAAAGGGAGACATAAGAGCTTCCCTTTGGTTTAGTCGTATTAATTCTTTCTGAAAATTACACCCGCAGATTATGTCGATAGTAAAGGTTCTTTGAAAATTGTGAAAACTCTACTAAAAACAGTCTTTTGATAATTGCATTAATAAACATTTTAAACATATTATTTTCCCTTTCGGGTTGGCTCATTCACTGCCAACCCGAAAGGGAAAGGCGTGAAGATACGTATGTATGTATCAGGGCTGTGGAGTCGGAGTCGGAGTCGTGGAGTTTTGGTGTTTTAGCCGGAGTCGGATTGGTAAGGAAAAGTCGGAGTCGGAGTTGGAGTCGGTAGATTTTTACGTGACTCTACAGCCCTGGCAGGGCTATGGAGTCAGAGTCGGAGTCGTGGAGTTTTGGTGTTTTAGCCGGAGTCGGATTGGTAAGGAAAAGTCGGAGTCGGAGTTGGAGTCGGTAGATTTTTACGCGACTCCACAGCCCTGGTATGTATGTATTTTTAATAAGAACTGCGATTTCTTTATCCGCAGCTAAAGCCAATTTAAGATCTTCGTATATAAACGAAGAACTTCTGTGGTAACTGCCATCCCGTAGCTTAAATTTGATTTCGACATTCGTCAGACTGCCCGGGTTATCGGGACTGGCGAAGATCGATGAAAATACGGGGATCGACAGTCACGTGACTCTTCGTTAGCAACTTCCGGTTGCTAACGAAGAGAATTAGAAACGTTTCGTGGCAAACTGTGGCAACGTCGTGGACTTTAGAAACGTCCTCTTTATTTCTTAAGTCCATAATAATTATATTTAAATGGGGACGAATAAGTCGATATTCGATACGGTAGGCCTACGTACACCCAGGAACGTTTTACTTTTCGTCATCGCGCCACTGTTCCGGAATAATGTATATTAATTATTTTTACCGGTTAATCTGACCGAATTCTCCGGTCTGGAGAAGAAAGTCGACGGGACGACGGACTCGGTAATGGCACCGAGATCTGCCCGCCGTCATTAGACATCACAAAACGAACCGCCCACCGGTGGCCGAGCAGTTCCCGACTCCGAATACAGGGAGTTCGGTCGTGGATTAGGTTCGCGTGGAGCTTTCCGGATTTTCTTCACGTCTGTAACGTTCGAATAGGGGTCAGTTATTCTTAAAAGACATATCGGAAAGCGATGTTCTCCGCGTAACGACCATTATAAACGCATACTACTACTATTACGTGAAAATTACGTCGCACTTTACCACCGGGTGATATTAAGGCGCTAGATTACCTAGGTATGCTCGTACGCTTCCGCCAAGTTTGCAGCCATATTGGTCCTTTTGACGTCATAATCCGAGATGGCAGCCGGCTAGAGTAGCGTAGAAAATTAAGAAAATGCCGCGTTGTTCGGCTCCAAATTGTGCGGATAGTGATGATAAAGGTTACCGAATGTTTCGATTCCCTGCCGATCAAAACCGAAGAAAGGTTTGGGTGGTTAAAACAAGACGGGATAAGTGGCAACCAGCATCGTCTTCTCGTTTGCGTGAGGTCAGCGCTTAAATTTAACGTTTTAAAAGATTTCGTTTTTCTAATTGGACCCGAGTTTAGCACATGTATATGATCTAACTAAAGCGGGACAAGATAGCGTTATTTTGGAATATACAAGGTATATCACACGGAGGGTTAATATAGCCCAGCACGAAAGTATATGATATTGTTAAGGCAGCGGATGCTACCTATGCAGAAATTCAAATTGAATTACTCCAAGGAAAATATCCAGATGATGAATTTGTGAATATTGTCCCGAAATACTGCCAGACAAGGTTACCTTCGCATTGCGAGGTAATGAAAAAAATAATACAGCATTTTGTTACCGTAAGATTACGTGAAACAACAAAGAACTATTACAAAATCCAAAAATAAAATTTACTACCAGGGCTGTGGAGTCGCGTAAAAATCTACCGACTCCGACTCCGACCAGGGGCGGACTCGTTACCGAAAGAGACCCGGAAATTCTGATGTCATCGCGTGACCTCAGCATAAAAGATTCAATAAATAGAACTGTAATAAAGATATAACGTAGAAAGTTTTTATTCCAAAGCTAAAATACTCCTATAAGTAATATGTAAATATGTATTCGATGATTTTTACTTTTTTCTCTGTTATATATAACAGATGGAAAGTGTAGCGCTCGGTCAAAGAATGACCCTTTCCAAATTTTTACAATTTTGGACTCGGGACACCTGGAAATTTCGAGATACGCAAAAGATTCGAGGTTTTTTTCTATATGTGTGGATGTTATACTGTGTGTGCGGGGCGTGATTTGTTCACTCCGTTCGAAGCCTAATAATTTCTGTGGTCGGAGTAGTCGGAATCGGAGTAGGAGTTTAAGACAGGAATTAGTTATTAAGCGTCAAAGTGGTTGAACTGAATCGTGTCTCCACGCACATTCTAACGTCTTAGGCGAGAACATCTTAACGGGTTTTACTGTACTATTATAAAATGCCAAAAAAGCTTTATTTGAGGGTAGAGACAGTTTTATTTATTTATTTTTTTAATTTTGAACGTTAATAACGAGTAAAATATTTATTAAGAGATACGATACACGACCACTTTTATGTCTTTACCCTGTCTATCTTTAATTAAGAACCGAAATTTAACAGTATTAATGCCTCTTTATAGTCAAGTTACAGTGCCATATTTCGTTTCTTAAACTTTACCCGTTCTGAGATATTGTTTAATATCTCGGAACAGAAAATAAAGAAATTAAACAAATTAGACACCAACACACGTGCCCGAATTTTTCCTTTTTTATCGACTTTTTTGAGGGGTTTGGGAGGTCTCCAAACCCCTCAAAAACGTGTAGATTTGCAAATTTAAAAAAAAAAAACAGTTGGCGGGTCAAATTTGACGCGATTCCAATACTTTTCCGTTTTATACACATAACAAGTCGGAAAGTAAAAAGCAGTCGGAGTCGTCGGATTGTTTGACGACTCCGACTCCGACTCCACAGCCCTGTTTACTACACAAAAAGTGCATCAAAATAAATGTTTTCTTTACGTCTGATTTTGTTCTTGTAATCTTTTGTTTTCTTTTATTCTAACTGGTGACAAAAAAACACTTTGGGTTAAAAATATAACAACGCAAAAATGAAATAATTATAATCACATTATGACAATACAGCTGTATTAAGAAAAAAAACTGAAAGCAAAGACTGGTGCTTCCCTGGACTCTCGAGACTGGAATTAGATCCCTAATTTAAATTAGGGGAAGGGAGGGCAGGATGGAAGGTTTAACTTTAGGATGTAAAAAAACATAAAACAACATAATATAAAGCTTTTATTTTAATCAGTCTCGACAGAGATCTTAGATGGTTAAAAAACTGTGTAATTAGAAATAATTAATATTAAGCATAAAACCTATTAGGAATCATGAAGTAAAAACGTCAAAAATTCCATCTTGCCCTCACGCTGAAGGCAAGATGGAATACCTAGGATATCCCTACATTTTACAATTGACACACGAAAAACATCCATCTTTTGTGTCTGTACATAGTTCATGTGCCCAACCACAACACACTGGACACTGTACCCAGTCATCTGTGGGCGGTTCCACATATGGTTCTCCACGTAATACACAAAATCTTCATCCATCGCCATCTGCAGTTTCTTCAGTCCAACAACCTCTGTTGCTCTTTCTTATATACTTGTTCACCATCTAGAAACAATTACATTCTCAATTAGTTAGATAAATTGATAACAGAAATCAAAATAATTGCGCTTGTTACATGGAAACTATTCCATCTTGCCCTAAAATGCAATTTTCCATCTTGCCCAAATTCCCATTGCCAATAATAATATCAACGCTTTAAAAATCCTTGAATTTTTTTCCCTCTTTAAGTATCAATTCATGCAATCTATCCCTAATAGGTACTTTGTATAAAAACAAAATAGTAATACTTACCTTGTAGGTATAAATAATAACACTGCAAAAGTCCAATGATTGCATAATAATCTGCTGCGAAATAAGAAATACTTGCACACGTCACTTCGTGGCACCAACCGATCTGAGTTGCCGTTCGTAAAAAGAAGATATCTGAGTGTCTCTGTGTGCATAGAGATTCGGGTGCTTCATTGGGCGGTTCGGGGTGGGTAAGTAGTTTCCATCTTGCCCACCCCTTCCCTCTTGCCCNTTCGTACTTATAGCCATTATATTATATTATAGTAATTGGTTAAACTACAAAGGTTAGGTAAGGATTTATCACACCAAGTGACTAATCGAACATATTTTAAAAATTCTTTAAATTGCTCGCCGGTAACCTTGTATTATGTAATTTTCCTATTCGAATGCCACCATATCTCTGGATCCGATAGAAAGAAGGGACTGTTGTGGAAGGGGGTCGAAGTGATCTGTGTTGGATAGGTTGTGATGGCCCCGCAGTTCCAAGTTGCTAACCTTAACGTCCGAAAGACTTCATATGACTTATTTAAATAAAAAAAATGTTGTAAAAATGCGAGAATAATTGCTTTTAGGGTAAGGGAGGGCAGGATGGAAGGTTTAACTTTATGATGTAAAAAAACATAAAACAACATAATATAAAGCTTTTATTTTAATCAGTCTCGACAGAGATCTTAGATGGTTAAAAAACTGTGTAATTAAAAATAATTAATATTAAGCATAAAACCTATTAGGAATCATGAAGTAAAAACGTCAAAAATTCCATCTTGCCCTCACGCTGAAGGCAAGATGGAATACCTAGGATATCCCTACATTTTACAATTGACACACGAAAAACATCCATCTTTTGTGTCTGTACATAGTTCATGTGCCCAACCACAACACACTGGACACTGTACCCAGTCATCTGTGGGCGGTTCCACATATGGTTCTCCACATAATACACAAAACCTTCATCCATCGCCATCTGCAGTTTCTTCAGTCCAAGAACCTCTGTTGCTCTTTCTTATATACTTGTTCACCATCTAGAAACAATTACATCCTCAATTAGTTAGATAAATTGATAACAGAAATCAAAATAATTGCGCTTGCTACATGGAAACTATTCCATCTTGCCCTAAAATGCAATTTTCCATCTTGCCCAAATTCCCATTGCCAATAATAATATCAACGCTTTAAAAATCCTTGAATTTTTTCCCTCTTTAAATATCAATTCATGCAATCTATCCCTAATAGGTACTTTGTATAAAAACAAAATAGTAATACTTACCTTGTAGGTATAAATAATAACACTGCAAAAGTCCAATGATTGCATAATAATCTGCTGCGAAATAAGAAATACTTGCACACGTCACTTCGTGGCACCAACCGATCTGAGTCGCCGTTCATAAATACAAGATATCCGGGTGTCTCTGTGTGCATGGAGATTTGGGTGCTTCATCGCGCGGTTCGGGTTGGGTAAGTAGTTTCCATCTTGCCCACCCCTTCCATCTTGCCCTCCCTTCCCCTATATGAGCACCCAAAAAACTTGTAAAACTAGGTTGAAAGGGTAAAGTTTAGCAAAAATATCAAAGCAAAGGAAAGTTATGGCATAAGAGTAGTGGATGCAGATTTAATAGTAAGACTCAACATGTGAATAAAGTGCACATTACACAGACTGGCCACGTGGAGTTTTCCGGGTTTACTTTGCGTTAGTAGCACTTAAATTGGAGTCGGGATGCATCCTCCTTGGCAGAACGCTCATGTGTCACATTGCTGTAATCAAATAAATCAAATCAATTCTAATAATTTTGTATAAATGCGATATTTGCTTAACTACCAGGAAACTTGGACATCCCGTCCACTCTCCTGATGGGTTTATGAGTTACTACCCTTAGGGGTAGTAACTCATAAACCCATTGCGCTGAACACAACTTTTCAAGGGAAAGGAAGCAAGCTGGAGATTTTAGCATTCGAGCGCAAGTTAGGAGTGTTTGCTAGAGATTTACAGACAGGTACACTGTCTTAATTTTCCTCTTTGAGACTACAGAAAGTTTTGAATGAAGCAATGTCACCATGATAATAAATAGAAAAAAATAAACATCGACACAAAAAAAGACTTTGAGCTCTATTTTGTGTTTAAAATGTTGCACGTGTATTAATTTGGATGAACGTTAGAATATTTTTAAGCAATATCAGTGAAAGAAGTTTGGCGCAATGGGTTTATGAGTTACTACCCTTAGGGGTAGTAACTCATAAACCCATCAGGAGAGTGGACGGGATGTCCAAGTGTCCTGGTAGTTAAGCAAATATCGCATTTATAAGAAAAATTATTAGAATTGGTTTGATTTATTTGGTTACAGCAACGTGACACATGAGCGATATGCCAACGAGGATGCATTCCGACCCCAATTTAAGTGCTACAAACGCAAAGTAAACCCGGAAA
This sequence comes from Centruroides sculpturatus, assembly GCF_000671375.1. Lineage (NCBI taxonomy): Eukaryota > Metazoa > Arthropoda > Arachnida > Scorpiones > Buthidae > Centruroides > Centruroides sculpturatus. The sequence goes on from NW_019384877.1 coordinate 352,646, forward strand.
ACTCCACGTGGTCAGTCCGTTGTCCATGACAAAATCCATAACCGACTAACGGTGTTCGGTGGTTTTATCCGCTCGGTTACTGAAGGGTGTTTATTGGGCTGCAATTGAAAAAATTTTAGACCTATAAATTCCCACTGTCATCCGTCTGTTTCGTTCTTCCTTAATCTCGTGAAGGGCATTATATAGATGAAGGTCAAAACCAGACATGGAAATCGTAAGAGAAAGAGGACCAGATTAATTATATATGAACTTCTGATTTGTACCGCAAGTCGCGTTATTTCAATTCAAATATGACCGCACCTGAACACGCTGAACACAACTTTTCAAGGGAAAGGAAGCAAGCTGGAGGAGATTTTAGCATTCGAGCGCAAGTTAGGAGTGTTTGCTAGAGATTTACAGACAGGTACACTGTCTTAATTTCCCTCTTTGAGAGTGTTCAAACACGGTTTGAAAAATTCAGAGTATTTGCAATCTGCAGTCACCGCAACGCAAACATCTGGGAAACGATTCTGTGAATTCAGAGAGGAAAAAAACGCATTATCCTTTCCTGTCACTCCTCTGACCATCGATCCATCCCTATTGAATATGATTGCATTTGCAGGAGTAAATCGACCCGATCTTGAGATGGAACTGGCCGACAAAGATATGTGGGTGTCCATATTCAGCTGATCTCGAAGATGTTGGCCGTCAGAAGGCCATTCTTGTTCAGAATCACAAATGTAGTGATATTGAAAACCTTTCCAAACCGGACAAACTTATGTTTGAAACATGGAATGACATCTCCGACACTTATGTGAACATGAAAAATTATGGAGTCCTGTCAATCTTCTGATCCACATACCTATGTGAGCAAGTTTTCTCCAGCATGAACGATATTAAAATCAAACATCGCTCACGCATGACAGACGACAGCTTACAATCCTGTGTGAAGGTGAAGATGACGTCCTATAGCCCTGATATACAGATGTTGTGTACTGAGGGCCAAGAGCAAAAATCACATTAACCAGCCAAGTAAATTATTTTGCAAATATATATTTTACATTGTTCAATGAATTAGTTTTTCTTTATTCAAGTTAACATGTGCAACACAATAGTTTTTTAAAAGCATATGATAAAGATAAAAAACGATATACAGTATAAAATGATTCATTTTAGATGTCAAAATGGTTTTGTGCCTCCCAGTGTTTTCTTTTCTGTGGAGTCCAAATGACTCTTTAAGTATTTAAGGTTGTCGACACCTGTTATATCCAAACTCATATGTTCTTGATGTCTAAACAAATGATTACCACTTTTTGTCTGCGCATATGTGAAAGTTAAAAAAAAAAGCCAAAGTTAAATTATTTTTGCCAAGTTTTCAGTGTGAACGACTTTATACGTAAATCTATTAGTGGCTTTATATTTATGGGATGTACTACAGTATCTTACAATATTTATTGGTGGCATTTGTAAAGTTTAATATGACACGTTTCGGTGTAAAGGATTCAATTTTTACGTATAGTATATGAACAGCACCGCATAAAACTTTCGGAACACGTGTAAAGTATTAATTCCTTATCGATTCTTTTGCCACACAACTGTTCAGAAAAAACTAACTAGTCTATGTATTTTATAACAGGATACTCGCATGTGATAAGAAATGTTCATAGCTATCTGGAGAAAACTATTAGATAAATCTCAATTTACTGTACACACAGTCCTGGTTGTACAGTTTCGATTCAACTAAAAACGAATATACTTCAAAATTTAGTTGCTAGATAGAAATTTGGCACTGATCGTTCCATATTTCGCATGTTAACGTAGGTTTTATAAAGAATTTAAGATGTAAGAAGAATCACAGAACAGTCTTTTGATTCTTCTTACAAATCTTCAACAGGAGTTACTTGTTTGATGGAAGTGGTTAACAAGTAGGTGAATGCACGATCAGACAAAACAAACACCATGACTGTTCACCTGTCGAAGAACTGTCAAGAGCGTTTTGCGACTCCTTTTATTCTCGAAATTCGTTAGAAAACGTACATAATCTGAAATTTAAATGTTATGCCAAATATCTCCCCAGTGGCTAAATTTTGAAGTTTTCCCGAAAATTGAAGCCGAATAAAACACAATTATTAGATAGATTTTAAAACTTTTTTAAATATTAATTTTAAATAAATAATTTTATACGAATATAAATGTTTGTAAAATTTATAAAATATCTCTTTTTCTTGTTTTAAATGTAGAAATTGGAGGAAATCAATAAATGGATACAAATAACCAGATTTAAAAGCTAAAGTACAAATTAAACTATATAAATAAAATAATTGTTTTTTTTTCTATTTATAGAAAAGTAGGATTAGAGTAAATGGATAAAAAAAAAAAGATTTTTTCGATCTCATAATCTTTATTGAATGAAATTCGGAAATATTCGACATCATTCAAGTGTTAAAAATAACAATGCGTAGTGTTATAAAAACGGGGAAAGACGAGTATCTTTACTTCGAACATTGAATTCGAATGTAAGTATCATTTAAGTATTCTTTACAGAATAATATAAACTGGATAAAATAATATAAATAAATAATAATTTCGGGAATGGCTCCATTCATATATAATCTAACCAATGATGGTAACAAAAAATGGCCATTGTTTACTGGTTATTTGGATTCATATCATAAATGAAACGTTCCCGAAACAATGGCAGCCGTTTAGAGGTGCCCGTTGTTGGAAGGTGAATATTATTGGACATTCTACAGTATTTGAATTTTAATATTCTTTCTCTTTTTACTGATAAGGCTCTTACTCAAAACTCTGAGTAAATCATTTATAATTCAAAATTTATTAACTTTTAAATTCTTTTTGTTTTTTTTAAAAAAATAACAGACGTTTCGTTTCTATGTTGCAATATTGTAAGTCTTATAAGTTATCTTTATAAATAGCATACAAATTACTTCTGAGAATTTAATAATAGAAATTAGTCATATATAAAAAGTGGTGTGTTTTATATCGTAATTAAAATATATTTCGAGTAATATTTTAACTTAAATTTCTCATAATAAGTTATTTGATTTGTTGCTTTCCATCTTCCGAAGCAAAACTTAAACGAATATAAAGCAATATCTGTACTGTATTGTACAATCGCTTGATGTTTAACAAACAGAAATCTTATTTATGGTATTAATTTGAAATAAATTTTTGCACAAGTAATCAAAAAATAATTTTAAAATGAAATGTTATTTTAAGCTGTGAAATTTGACAGGAAAAATTAGGAATTTCCTATTTCTTGTGTAAAATACTGTATTAATTTATTTCATTTCTTATACAGATTTCTTCAAGATGAATATTAAAAAATTTTTCTTCATTTTATGTGTATTGACTGTTCTCTCTCCCTATCAATCAGTGATATTAAGGTAATACTTTCTTATATAATTTTCATTAAATTTGCACATGATAAAGTAAAAAATGACCTTTTTATTTATNTCCAAACGATTGTTGGACACTGTCTAAGGTGTATTGGTAATATGTCGCGTCCGTTGGAACCCGCCTCTGACCCGCCGACGGGCATCATAGGCGCGTCGGCTTTTTAAATGGTTGTTGGACACTGTTTAAGGTGTATAGGGAAGGTCTCGCGTCCTCGCCTCTGATATGCCAACGGGCTAAATAACAGTTGCATCGGCTTTTTAGTTAGTGAATGTATTTCGTGTGTAATTATACTTTTTCTCGTTTTGAACTTGTCATGATCGTTTGGTGTATGTTATCTTAGCTTTACTAATGAGAATTATGTTGTGTTGATTTGTTTTTGCTGTTATATTACTTAGAATGGTAAGTATTTTTAAATGTGTGGTAATATTATGTGTATATTTGTTTTATATGATTCAACTTATATATGTGTTTGTGGCCCTTTTGCCAAAATGGTATTTTTGATATGACAGCACTAGTGTATTATGCTGTCTATCAAAAATGTGTTATTATTTTCATGATAAAATATCAAATATAATTATTTTACATTCATAAATAATTCAATTTAAATTATATTATCTAAAGTAAGATAAAAATTATTTATTGTATATCATTATATATTTATTTTATATATTAAATTCAAGACATAAAATTGGATTAGAACTTATGTGAGATTGTGTTAATGTCTTGCTTTAATGTTTACTAAATTGTAATATATTCTGTATTTAATCTGTTGGTTTTTATTGAAACTGTTTTCACGTCTGTTATAGATACTATATGTTAATTAAAAATTGAATTTTGAATTTAAGTATATTTTAGATTTTATATTTTAGAATTTTGCAACTGGATTATTTAGGCGAATAACTGACGTAATATTTTTAAACATAAGATTAGAAAACCCTAAACGCACCTCGAAAAGATAGCTTTCAATAAGTACAGTATATGGAAATACTCTGTTACTGAATGGATTACAAGCGTTCGCTTGTTCTTATGGGCAGTCCAGAAGAGAATTAATATACAGTATTAGCAATATCGCACTAATAAATAAAATATCCTAGAATAAAACCCTAATTTTAAATTCGAATTTTTACTTTTTAAATTTAAAAATTTTAAGTTTAGAGTAGAAATTTAGAATTAAGTAATAAAAAAGGAAAAATAGTTGGCTACTTTGTTGCGATATTGCTGGAGAGTTTGGCGATCGTCAAAGGTGGAGTTGGCAACAATGTACCGATTTTATGATTATTTGACAGAATTCTCAAAATAACACAGGTGGTAGGGTTTCTCATTTCCCGGTCTTTTGCTTGTCCTGGGATTCCGGGAAATCCCGGGATAGAATTAATTATTTTTAAGGTATACAAAATATCTTGAAATCAAATGATATAATTATTTTCCATTTTTAAAGTAATTTTAAAGTTCTGTAACCTCCAAAATCATATTAATAATGCTGTGTAAGGTCTATAGGCCTATAATAAAAATTACCTTTAAATAACGTAGAAATTTTCACAAATAGAAAAAAATTAATTAAAGTTTGCTGGAAACTGCATACAACAACAACAAAAAAAAATTTTTTGAATTGAGTTAAAAATTAAAAAAATGAACTTCTAATTTAGAAGGTAATTTTCGTTTTTTAAATAAAATATAATACAAAATATTGCAAACTTTTATAAGATTTTAAAAAGCAAAGATGGTCAATACTCCGATAACTCACTCTAATTCTTATTTTAGTAATGAAAAGTCTTGCCACCGAGAATGCCCTTTCCGATTCAATTGATGTGATTGGAATAGTGTTTAATGCATTTAAGAGAAGACAGATATTATGTGTTTTTTCACCTGTAGCCTGGAAGATTTCGAGTTCGTTTTCGAGGTTGTAATACTTCTTTTGCTCTCTAGTATTCTTCATTTGTCTACTTCGACTGCTTTAATAGAAACATCAAGCTTATAGCCCAATAATTCGTCAGTTAGTTTGTCTTTGATCATCAGGTTTATGAAGAAAAACTTCGTACTTACAGACATCGTACAACATGGTGTTACGCGTTATCGAAGCTATTGGGCATGGTTAAAAATTAAGACAGCATAAGCACAATTATTCCAGATATTACAGGTTCCAACAAGTAAAGAATTTTGAGAGTCATGACACAAATAAGCTATGTATTGATTATTGACCATTTGTGACATGCTATAATGAGCAAAAACTTAAGAAACTAATAAGTAGGTTTAAAATTGATAAATACAAATGTATTCTGACAGTTTATGAGTTAATTATGCTTTCTATTTGCAAAATTCCTCAACCTTAACACAAAATAAGAAAAAAAGTGAATTTTTAAGAAATTTGCGGGATTTCCCGGGTTAAAAAAACAACCGGAATCCCGTTTGAGAAACTCTAACAGGTGGTAAGTTTGCATTATGAAGTAAATTTATGCCGGTAACTAGTTTTTGGTGGAGTTATGTGTATCAGTTGCTCATAAATATAAATATTAAGTTGGGAGAAAGGCTTGAAATTATTTACAGTAATTGGTTAAAAAAGTCAACCGAGATATTTTTGATGTTAAACAAACACAATATCTGTAAATATTGTAAACTTTCATGAAAAATCATGATTTTATGAATTCCTATAACATCAAAATTAGATGTTAAAATGTTTCTTGAATTATTCAATATTTTTTTGTGTAAGACAGAAAAATTTCCCTATATGGGTATAAAAAAGGGGGAGAATATTTTCTGGGTAGTAATGGACATGAATTTTAGGAAATAATAATTGTTCCTTCCCTTCAGACATTTTATATTTACCAAACATTATCATCATTCCATGTCATAATTGTTCCTATTTAAGTAAAAACAACCCAAAAGAAATGTGTCCTAGAAACATTACAAGGGATATTATAAAAATAAATTATTTAAAACAATGGAGTCAGAATTTATTAATCTTACTTAATTGTACTATAAGCAAGTACACAAAAATTCAAATTTCCCTTCCTTTCTGACTTATGGGGGGCGTAATGATTTATCAACTATAAAGCATTTACTAAAAATGAAGTAGAATTAGAATTAAAAAGGCTAAAAAACCAAACCAGGTTTTTGTAGAGAGAAAAACACAGAAAAAAATTATTGTGCCGTGCTCCTGGTAGTCGACTAAGTAGTGATGCATTGTTGGGTTTTTGGGAGATAATGAGGGCTCTAAGATTTGGTTGTGTATTTTTTACAAAATGCCTATTATTGATGATATATTTAAATTAATTTTGAATATATAAGTTGTCTTGTTTAATATTTAATGTATAAATGCATCATTTAAGTCTCTGTGCATGGAAATAAGTCTTTTGTTCATTGTATAAGTTTATGCAATACATAATTAAATTTTGCAATAGCAATGTTATACACAAAATAAACAATAAAAATATACAAAAATATTTTTGTTAATCAGTGGCATGTTATCCTATGGGCAAAAGGGGCAATTGCTTGGGGCCTCCACCAACATGGAACCCCAAATCAATCTTTTATAAAAAAAATATTTTTCTAAAAAAAATTCTCCCAAAAAAAATGTCTGAAGTCAACATTTACTGTGCGTAGGGCCCACTAATTCAAATTCACCTGGTCCTCATGAAGCTATAATATGCCACTGTTGTTAACTTATTTCAATTTTTTACTGTTTTATGATTCTTTCAAGTTATCAAAAGTAATATTATTTACATATTAAGATTTTTTTTATATTATAATATATTATGATAGACTTACGTTAGCATCGCTACTTGTGGGACTGTCTGTAAGTGTTGACTAACATTCAGTAGTCGACTTAAACCCATAGCGTGTAATTTTTGTCCTCAAAGAAAGTTATACTGCATACCAATTGTTAAATTTCACTATATACTTCATTATAAGACTGCAGTTTCTATTTTCTGATAATTTTTGTGAATTTTATTCACCATAATCCTGGAAATAATGTTATGTTAATAAATAATTTTGCTGATTCAGTAAAAACAATTTTTAAATCTCAATGTTGTGCTTTTTGGTCAATTGAGAATATAAAAAAGCATTGGAATTTATAATTCTCTTTTATTTGATAGCCAAAAGAATACTTATTAGTTTAGGTTTTGGCATTTTAAAAACAAAATTCCTTAATATAACTGTAAAATGTAAGATTATAGTACTTTTCATATAAACCTCAAAACATCCTGAAATTTTAAATACAAAAATCAGCTAAACTTATATTTTGTTCAAACTTTCTAAAAATAATAATAATAATAATTCTGTCAGCTAAGTGGAAGAGACATCACCATTAACTAATATTTAATATAACACACAAACTTTGAACTAGAAAAAGGTTAATGGTAGTCATTAAGTTGGTTTTCCCACACCAAGGGTGGAGAACCTGTGAATTTTGTGGTTTCTAATGCTACTAGACAAACTATAGTGTAAATTCAAGACAGCAAGATTAAACCTACATTATGAAAATATATTTTCCATTCTCTACTCCTATGAAATATGTAATTAAGTATAGTTTATATCATTGGTGCATGTATACTAAATATATATAATTATGAAATCTTTAATACATTGTACAGGCTCATTAGGTCTTTCTGAAGTAGGGTGAATCCTTCTAGTTAAAAAAGTTTCCTTATCTCTCCCTGCAGTCAAGTATAGTTTTATGCTGAGACATTTAAAAAATCTGATATTAACCAATAGTTAATGATAGTGCACTGTATTTAAATTTAAGGGGGTCCCTTTTAAGTGAAAGTATGGCTACAGAAGGAAAACACAAAACATTTTCCACACAAGAATTTCATAACACTTGGCAATTATTACTTGGTCAATGTCAATTATTTGCTAATCTGACAATTGTATATTATTATTATTTTGGATTAAAATGATCAACTTGAAGTTCATTTTAGCGTGCACATTTTTTTATTGTATTCTAATAATTTATCTCTTAATACATGTCGTAACACCAAACTAAATCCACTGGACCATATCCGAAACTATGATTCTTAACACTGATAAGAAGTTACTGTGTATTTGATAGACAAATATCTGATTAGACAGAATATTTTTAATACTGGATCAGAGTCAATGTATCTGGTAATAAGGAATGCTGGACTTTTCTCAGAAACTTATAGAAAGTTTTTAATTAATATATTATTACAAATAAAGATGTTTTATACACTATTATTTAACTACACTTTCAGGGGTTGCCCAATGGGAAAGAAATATTCCTATGATAGGGAGAATGAAAACTAGTAAAAATTGTTCTATATTAGAAGATTATAGCAAGAGAGAAAGGGCCAAGGTTATTTTCATTAAGTCCAAACTGAAATGTAGTTAGTTTTATTATAAATTTCCCAGATTTAATAAGTTATCTTGACTTTGTTGTTATTTCCAATTGTACATTTATCTTTTTGGCTTCTTTTGAATATATATATATTAAAATCTGTTCAAATCAAATTCAGAATCATTTTCTGGTAATCTTATTGAATTGATTATCTTATTGAAACTGTCCTTTTTTACAAGAAAGGCCTGACTACTACAAGCACTTGTTGATGGATCAATAGTGTTGTTTCAGCATTTCCCTCACCAAACTTTGCATTTTGTCTTACTGTATAGGATCTTCCACAAAGACTCATTTGTACTTGTTGCACTTCTCCTATATTGATGGTATGATAGATTCCTTTCATATTTCCATAGTTTTAACCAACTTATCAAAACAATGGACACACAACAGAAGACTTGCCTGCTCTTTCTCAACATTATTCAAATCGTTCTGTATTTCCACTCCTGTTTATGTCTTCTTTGCCTTACAAATTAAAGATGTATGATAGATAATATAATGTCTCTACTACAAACAAACTGATATTATATTTCTTGTTTTAATCTATATAACATAATTGATGACATACAAAGTTCAGTTGGTATTCCTCTTGACAGCAAAATCTTACCTGACCATCTCAATCCCTTATTTTGCTTCATTTCCTTCCTTGTCCAAGTCAGTGTGCAACAGATTATGTGAAATCATGCCATTTTTTGTCATTATTTCTGGATTGTTGATGGATTAACATGTAGCAGTCTTGTCAAAAGCTTGCTTTATCTTTCTGTAGACCAATTTTTCAACATTTTCCAGTTCAACTATTTATTAAAAATGCTTTGCATCATCCAATCTTGACAGTTTGCAGTGTGTAGATCACACATTGTTCATATAATACAATATATTCTTAATGTTTTTGCAATGATTAAGGGTCTCCTCTCATATTCTCCATATCTATGTCATGTACAGTGGATATCAGTACGTGATCCTTCTTTGGATAAAAGGGATGAAAGAATGCAGTGTAGTGTAATGTGAGATCATTTCTTACCTGAGGTACTGCAATAAAACATGGCAGTTAATTGCTATTTAGAACTTTTGCTTCCTCTGCAGCAGTAAGAAGAAACTGCCTTTATCATCAGGATTGAAGATGTCATTTGTGCTGTACTTAAATATTGTATATTGTCTGTAGTCCATGCACATACTATGTGCAATGAAACATCAATGTTTATCTGCATAAAGATTTTGAGATAATTCCTTACTTTTCACAAATTCCTTGTAATAACTAAGAACTGCCTATGCAAGTGGCACGCTTGAACATCTTGAAACCAGATGAAAATAACTTTCCGCACATCCTCAAATTGTGTGCTATGCATTTTATTCCTGCTGGACTCAACATTGGATCTTTTTTAACTTTTTTCAATGTTGGATGCTCATTTAAAATCATTGATAGAATGCAAAGGGTGATGCCAAACTCACTTGCAACATCTAATTTTACTCAGAATCAACTTCTTGTAGAAAGAAGCTTTTTGAACAATGAAAATTGGTTGCATTTTTCCCCTTTGGCATATTTCATTATGAAGTTGACAAGATTACTTTCACTGACTGATGAATCATAACAACAGCATAGTAAAGTATATTACCCATTTGATACTAAAGTAGTGTAAGGATTCGTTGAATATAAAACTCATATTTACAGTCTCCTTCTTGTAACTTTCTAGTTTCATCTCCGTACACATCTTATTTGGTGGTGGCATTCCTGGCCTATGGTCTGAAAAATCCTGTCAATGGTGTCATCCACTCATTTATGGATTTTCACTGGGTACTTCTGGAATATTCTAACATGGATAACAAATAATCCAGTCCACCCACCACACCAGCCTTAATCTAAGGCATCTTCTAGACATGCCCCTTTTCTCCAGTCATCTGTGGAACTTCATAACCATTTTCATCTAATCTATCCCAGTATTTTGATATATTGGAAATGCTTGGCATAGTGAAAAAACCTTTGATATTCTGAAATTTATATTGACAGTTCTTAAGCTAAGTCTTACAGGTGGCCAAATTGGACTTCAAATTGTTTGCTATAATGAGGTGTTATCTGTATGTTTAACAGTAAAAAATAAGCACTCTCTCTCAAATACACTTTTTAATGTTCTTTAAAACTATATTGTTTGATTTTAAAAGAAGTACAACAAATTCAAAAAATAAATTTAAATACTTTGTTGTCATAGCAATCACAAACATATTAAATTACAAATATTATTAATTACAAGTATTAATTCTTTACATATATAGTAAAATATAGAATGAAAATTTAAACAGAATGAATCTTTATTTATTTAAAATATAAATTTTACAATAATTCATAATTTATAATCTGCTTTTACAGCTATCTCTATTACATTATATATGATAAAGAAAATTTGAACCTAATTTTATTGTGCTTAATTAACACAGGGCTAATTAATCCAAAATGAACATCAAGACAAATCAAACTCTGAATGCCAATTTTTACAAAATTTAAAATTAAAATGATCCCGATAATATAGAAGTAAAGTAAAGTAGTTCACTGACCATTTATAGAAGAAAATGTTGCATGCTCTTTGTCATAATGGAAATGTTTGTTAAAAGATTGCAGGGACAAAGTTCAATATCAACATTTTCTAAAGGAAGGTGTGTGGAGCAGATAATCTGAACAATTAAAAAAGAACATTATTTAAAATTGATTCTGAAATATGAATAAATATAGTAATGATTTCAAATAAATGTAATCGCTTCCAGCCACTTACCATTGAGTTGATTATCCACAAAGTAATTTTTATATAGGCCCTATACATGTCACATAGCTGCTCTTTGGTATGTCAGAAGCCTAAATGATGTCACACGACTCCTGGCTTTAAGTGCTCACAATCAGTTAAATCTATTAAACATGTAAAAAATAAAATGTCAGAATCATCAATGTATTCAAGAGTTACATAGAAGAGTTGAAAAACAGCTATTTTTAATATAAAAATAAGTAAACAAACATTAAAATTCTAGTTAAGCTTCATTTTCATATGTCTTAATAAAAATTAAACCATATACTAAGAGAAATAAAACAACTTCTTTTAAAAGAAATGGTTTATTTAAAATTGTAGCATTTTCTAAAATTTAACATTGAGTTTAGCAAAAATAAGAGTGTTAATTACAGCTTAGATAGAACTTCTGGTTATATAAACGGCATTCTAGATATTAATGCAAATAAATTAAGTGTAGTAGTGTGATTTGATTTGTGTAAATCTGTAAATTTCAGTATTGGGTGTTGTTAAGTTATGTACTTTATGAATGAGCAATGGTGTTAAATTGCCCCAATTCTAAAAAATTACCCAAATAAGTGTATGTACTATTTGATAATTGAAATAAGCTAAGAATTAATTTTTTAAAATAAATCCTGTTATCAATAGGTAGACATTATAAATTCATATTAATTACTCATTGATAATTTTAAAACAAGATTATATTATGATTTAAACTCTCTGCTAATGTTTTTCTTAAATGTTTATAATTTATCTGGATATGAAATAAATATCATTTGAAGGACTAATTTATTATTTTTAATTAAAATTGCAATTTGTATTATTTTGAATGCATGAATGAATAACATTACTTTTCAAGCATCATTCTACTACAATAAATTCTTAGATTCATCAATGAGGATTCTAAACTTTTATATGCCATTTTCTACTTCAACAATGTATAGAATACATAACAAATTAAAATGAAAATAAAAATGCCTTACCTTTCTTTTGTTTTGCTTATTGTTAATTTTTGGAGCACAAAAAGTTTTTAAAATGATTCCATGTCTCTTTGGAAAGTGGATTATAAAATTTCAGAATGATACTTTTTCCTAGAATAATTTAAGAATTTAATTATTAAGAATAGAAGAGTTCAAGATGATTAATTAATTAATTAAATATTAAAATAAATTTCTAATATAAATCATTTATTGTTTCATTCAAAAGAATATAAGACAATATGCAAGCGAATATTATTTATAATCTGATAATTTAATTCGATGCTAAGTGGAAAAAACGTTAAAATATTTTTAATGAAAATTTACGATTTTTATACTTAATATTCTATCGACAATTATTCCATTTTGATCGCTTATAAATCAAAAAATTTACATTGCCTGCGTTATTCGGGTTTATGTAATTCAACATTTACGAAAAATCTCAAAATGAAGGGAAAAATAACTGGCAATTTCCAGAAAACTTTCTATTTCAAGATGGCGTCGGCAATACGAAATCGAACGAATTCGAATCGGTGGAACGTGCGATAAATGCGTCACACGTTACGTCATATGTTCTACATCAGAATATTAACTAATTGCAAATGTTTTCTTTAAAACGCTAAAATAGTTTCCCTTTTTTGTAAAATATATTTGTAATAATAAAGTTATAAAATCGCATTCCGTAACCTTACAGGTTACAGGCCGCAAATCTAGGTTTAAAGCGTATGTAATTTAAATTATTTAATTTTGATATAAATCGAAAAATATTAAGTTACCTACGTTACGCGAGTTTTCATTATTAAAATTTGTGCGAAAAATGTCAAAATGGAGGGAAAAAGAACTCGCAATCTCCGGAAAACATTCTATTCCAAGATGGCGTCGGCAACAATACGAAATGGAACGAATTCGAATTTGTCGTTGCAATGCGTCACGCGTTACGTCACGAGTTTTACGTCATGGATGTAATATTTCAAGTATTTTAATAGCATTTTTTAAAGGAAAGATTTCTTTTTAACAAATTCTTTTGTCTCGGATTTGGCAAAATATTTGTTAAATGTAAAACTTCGCTTAAAAGAAAATGTACTGTATTCGGATAAACGTAATAAAATCACCTAACTGGCACACAATAAAAATAATTTCTAATAAAATACGTGTTAGCATTTATTTTCTCGATTCTAATGCGCATCTATTTTGATCTTTAAGATTGGGATGTGCATTATAAGCCAGCACAAAGTAGACTTAAATTTTTCTTCAATCATTTTCTTGTATTCGCAATTTGATAAACAGATTATTTTTTGCATTTACATGGTGCAGAATGTCTACCGTGGAGAGGTAAAAGACGATTATCTTAAATTCTACGTCTCGAAGCTTGACCATCTCCGAAAATCGTTTGAATAAATATCTTTTTTGTCCATTTTCGGCCATGGTATGAAGTAAATAAAATTCTTAAGATTTCGATTTATTTTGTCCAATATTATTTCGCTTTTCGGAGAGATTCGTATTAAATTAATGAAACTTCAAACTATATAAAGTTAATATTTAAAACACGAAAAATCCTTTACAATACGGCCGAACGAAAATGAAGTTGGAGACAACACTGAAACCGATAGAGAAGAAACAGATTAAGAGGAACGACCATTCTTTCTCCTTGAATTTATGACTTTTTAAAGGATCTCTCCCCTAAAGTCTTAATTCGATCGGTTAATCAATTTGACCCTTCCGTTCGACTTTGTCCGCGAGTGTCGATCCAACTTTGAAACTTTCGCTCGTATCTCATGCCATGATATTTTCTTTTCTGACTGCTAAAAATTTTTTTTTGTCTTCATTACTTACAACGTGAGTTTTGTTTTCAAAGGAATGTTACATTTATATCCAAATTTTGTCATGTCTACGAGGTCAGTGTCAAAGCTCGATTTTTTCGATTGACATTCTAAACATTCCGTTAGTTACGCAATTTGAAAAATTCCCACTGTCGTCGGTCGGTCCGAGAATGGAATTAGATGAAATCCGAGACCAGATATGGAAACCTTAGTGACAGAAGGCTCCAATTAACTATACATAAACTTCGGATGCAAGCCGGAAGTCACGGTTTTTCAATTCAAAACTCCCCCGAAAGCAGTTAATAGATGACTGGCACGACTCTATTATCACAGGAAAAGTATGATGTACACGGGTATGACACTACTAATTTGAGGTGGAGAGCTTATATTTCAAATTAAAAGATTTAAAAATATGATTAAAAATTGCAGCCCGGCATTGTGACAATGTCGCAATAAATAATTGTTCGTACTTATAGTTTGTTTCTGAAAACTTTGGTTTCAACTTGTGAAAATATTTACAATGAAAAAGCACATTTCGACCTTTGTCATGTTATGAACTACAGTATTGAAGTTAAAATCTTTCCAAGAGGTAATAAGGAGTTAATAAATGTGGAAAATGGAAGAAGCGTTGCATTTACCCATGAAAAATAGACAAAGAAAACATGCATATCTGATGTGCAAATGCGACGCTTCTTCCATTTCTCACAATTATTAATTCTCCTTCTTTTCCTTTACAGAAATCAATTTTTGGTTGAAACCCTTTCTTCTCTTCTCTAACCTCCACATAGAACTTTCTTATTTCATTAGTTCTTCTATTTTCTTCCATTTCTTTTAGCTTTGTATTTAGCCATTCTCTCTTTTTCTTCCTACACAATTTAGATGCCAGTCTTCTCTTTTCTTTGAAGTCTTCAATATTATTTTCAGATTCATCTTTAACTTCGCATTTCTTCTTTCTTCTAATGCATCTCTACAATCCATATCAAACCAGCTATTTCTCCTTCTTTTTCTACTACTTCCAAGTACTTCTGCTTACCTCTAGTCAAATTATTTAATTTCTAATATTTAATTATAGCCTTTACATAACCCAAGAATTTGGTACAGTAATACCTCGACTTACGCTACCCCGGCTTACGCGAACACGGAGTTACGCGATTTTCAAATCTCGTGGATTCGTCTTTTGTTTGAGCGCCACGCAACTCTTGATAACTCACTCCCCCCACACTTGTTCAGCTTACATGTTCGGACGTGTCGCGCAGAATCGACACACAGCTACAATTTATTTTGTGTTATTTATTTCTGTGTTTGTTATATCTACGGAGACAGGGCCGGCCATCGGGGGGTGCGGCGGATGCTGTGCACCGGGGACCCGCGATTGAGGGGGCCCTAACATTGTCAAGAATGCACAAGAAAACTCGACAATATTCCTATCGTTGTCAGTATGACGAAAAGTACATTTTATCGTAAACATTATTATTGTAATCTCTGAATTTCGACAATCTTCAAACTAATTCTCGGTGATGCGAATGTTTAGTTTTTGTTATTTGATTCGGGAAACTCCCGAG
>NW_019384877.1:369549-371076 GCF_000671375.1 Centruroides sculpturatus
GGCTAATTAATCCAAAATGAACATCAAGACAAATCAAACTCTGAATGCCAATTTTTACAAAATTTAAAATTAAAATGGTCCCGAGAATATAAAAGTAAAGTAAAGTAGTTCACTGACCATTTATAGAAGAAAATGTTGAATGCTCTTTGTCATAATGGAAATGTTTGTTAAAAGATTGCAGTGACAAAGTTCAATATCAACATTTTCTAAAGGAAGGTGTGTACAGCAGATAACCTGAACAATTAAAAAAGAACATTATTTAAAATTGATTCTGAAATATGAATAAATATAGTAATGATTTAAAATAAATGTAATCACTTCCAGCCACTTACCATTGAGTTGATTATCCACAAAGTAATTTCCATACATACATGTCACGTAGCTGCTCTATTGGTATGTCAGAAGACTAAATGATGTCACACAACTCCTGGCTTTAAAGGCTCGCAATCAGTTAAATCTATTAAATATGTAAAAAATAAAATGTCAGAATTATCAATGTATTCAAGAGTTACATAGAAGAGTTGAAAAAAACAGCTATTTTTAATATAAAAATAAGCAAACAAACATTAAAATTTTAGTTAAGCTTCATTTTCATATGTATTAATAAAAATTAAACCATATGCTAAGAGAAATATAACAACTTCTTTTAAAAGAAATGGTTTATTTAAAATTGTTGCATTTTTTAAAATTTAACATTCGGTTTAGCAAAAATAAGTGTGTTAGTTACAGCTTAGATAGAACTGCTGTTTATATAAATGACATTCTAGATGTTAATGCAAATAAATTAATTGTAGTAGTGTGATTTGATTTGTGTAAAGCTGTGGATTTGAGTATTGTGTGTTGTTAAGATATGTACTTTGAATGAGCAATGGTGTTAAATTGCCCCAATTAAAAATAATTCTTAATAAGGAAATATTACAAAAGTGAAATCTTAATAAGTTCAAGTTTTATTTGTATATATAAAATCAATTAGTTCTTAAATTGGGGAAGAAATTGTTCATCATCACAATAATACAAGATAAAATTTACTATACAATCACACAAAAAATTATAAATAACACATCATATATACAGTATTGTTATTACATATTATATTATATATCCAGGGTGGCCAAACTCTTTGATAGTTTGAGCCATTTTTCAAAATTTGAAATTTTTCGCGAGCCGCAATTAAATACATATTAAAAAGGTATGCAAAAAATTCCAGATACAAATTATATCCTTAGCAAGAGTGATGCAAATTGTTTCCTCCAGAGCACAATGTCAACTGTCCGTTGCAATGATAATTTACAAATTCAAAATCGGTCTGAAGTCAGTCGATAACGGACGATTACGCCACTGTTTATGTTCGTTCGCGCAGTTTTCAATGAGTCATATCATTCTTAACTTGGACGGAAATGAAATTTGTTACAACGTTGCACTTAGTCTTTCATATTTGTTGTTAGTAATTTAAAAGACATTTTGAAACACATACGGAACGATAATATTTTTTAAAAATATAATAACACAAAAATGAAAAGGGAACTC
>NW_019384877.1:371133-375212 GCF_000671375.1 Centruroides sculpturatus
TATGCAAAAAATTCCAGATTACAAATTATATCCGTAGCAAGAGTGATACAAATTGTTTCCTCCAGAGCACAATGTCAACTGTCCGTTGCAATGACAGTTTACAAATTCAAAATCGGTCTGGAGTCGGTCGATAACGGACGATTACGCCACTGTTTATGTTCGTTCGCGCAGTTTTCGATGAGTCATATCATTCTTAACTTGGACGGAAATGAAATTTGTTACAACGTTGCACTTAGTCTTTCATATTTGTTGTTAGTAATTTAAAAAACATTTTGAAACACATACGGAACGATAATATTTTTTAAAAATATAATAACACAAAAATGAAAAGGGAACTCAGGTACATTTATCGAGAGCCACAAATAATCCTTCAAACAGCCGCATGTGGCTCGCGAGCCGCAGGTTGGCCACCCGTTATATATATAATATAACATCAGAATTCTCAATAAAATATATTAAAATTAATATTATAGAAGGAATGAAAAGACACAAAATCAGTATAATAAGGAAACATTATTATTGCTAAATTTCCAAAAATTAATAATAAATTTAGTATGGAATTGATAAAGTTGTTTTGATTTGGAATTAATTAATACCAATATTAAATACTTGTATATGTAAAACTGTATAAGTGTATATACTATTTGATAATTGAAATAACAAGCTAAGAATTAATTTTTTTTAATAAATTCTGTTATCAATAGATAGACATTATAAATTCATTTTAAATACTCATTGATAATTTTACAACAAGATTATATTATGATTTAAACTCTCTGCTAATGTTTTTCTTAAATGTTTATAATTTATCTGGATATGAAATAAATATCATTTGAAGGACTAATTTATTATTTTTAATTAAAATTGCAATTTGTATTATTTTGAATGCATGAATGAATAACATTACTTTTCAAGCATCATTCTACTACAATAAATTCTTAGATTCATCAATGAGGATTCTAAACTTTTATATGCCATTTTCTACTTCAACAATGTATAGAATACATAACAAATTAAAATGAAAATAAAAATGCCTTACCTTTCTTTTGTTTTGCTTATTGTTAATTTTTGGAGCACAAAAAGTTTTTAAAATGATTCCATGTCTCTTTGGAAAGTGGATTATAAAATTTCAGAATGATACTTTTTCCTAGAATAATTTAAGAATTTAATTATTAAGAATAGAAGAGTTCAAGATGATTAATTAATTAATTAAATATTAAAATAAATTTCTAATATAAATCATTTATTGTTTCATTCAAAAGAATATAAGACAATATGCAAGCGAATATTATTTATAATCTGATAATTTAATTCGATGCTAAGTGGAAAAAACGTTAAAATATTTTTAATGAAAATTTACGATTTTTATACTTAATATTCTATCGACAATTATTCCATTTTGATCGCTTATAAATCAAAAAATTTACATTGCCTGCGTTATTCGGGTTTATGTAATTCAACATTTACGAAAAATCTCAAAATGAAGGGAAAAATAACTGGCAATTTCCAGAAAACTTTCTATTTCAAGATGGCGTCGGCAATACGAAATCGAACGAATTCGAATCGGTGGAACGTGCGATAAATGCGTCACACGTTACGTCATATGTTCTACGTCAGAATATTAACTAATTGCAAATGTTTTCTTTAAAATGCTAAAATAGTCCTCTTTTTTTTAAAATATATATTTGTAATAATAAATAACATTATAAAAACGCATTCCGTAACCTTACAGGTTACAGGCCGCAAATCTAGGTTTAAAGCGTATCTAATTTAAATTATTTAATTTTGATATAAATCGAAAAATATTAAGTTACCTACGTTACGCGAGTTTTCATTATTAAAATTTGTGCGAAAAATGTCAAAATGGAGGGAAAAAGAACTCGCAATCTCCGGAAAACATTCTATTCCAAGATGGCGTCGGCAACAATACGAAATGGAACGAATTCGAATTTGTCGTTGCAATGCGTCACGCGTTACGTCACGAGTTTTACGTCATGGATGTAATATTTCAAGTATTTTAATAGCATTTTTTAAAGGAAAGATTTCTTTTTAACAAATTCTTTTGTCTCGGATTTGGCAAAATATTTGTTAAATGTAAAACTTCGCTTAAAAGAAAATGTACTGTATTCGGATAAACGTAATAAAATCACCTAACTGGCACACAATAAAAATAATTTCTAATAAAATACGTGTTAGCATTTATTTTCTCGATTCTAATGCGCATCTATTTTGATCTTTAAGATTGGGATGTGCATTATAAGCCAGCACAAAGTAGACTTAAATTTTTCTTCAATCATTTTCTTGTATTCGCAATTTGATAAACAGATTATTTTTTGCATTTACATGGTGCAGAATGTCTACCGTGGAGAGGTAAAAGACGATTATCTTAAATTCTACGTCTCGAAGCTTGACCATCTCCGAAAATCGTTTGAATAAATATCTTTTTTGTCCATTTTCGGCCATGGTATGAAGTAAATAAAATTCTTAAGATTTCGATTTATTTTGTCCAATATTATTTCGCTTTTCGGAGAGATTCGTATTAAATTAATGAAACTTCAAACTATATAAAGTTAATATTTAAAACACGAAAAATCCTTTACAATACGGCCGAACGAAAATGAAGTTGGAGACAACACTGAAACCGATAGAGAAGAAACAGATTAAGAGGAACGACCATTCTTTCTCCTTGAATTTATGACTTTTTAAAGGATCTCTCCCCTAAAGTCTTAATTCGATCGGTTAATCAATTTGACCCTTCCGTTCGACTTTGTCCGCGAGTGTCGATCCAACTTTGAAACTTTCGCTCGTATCTCATGCCATGATATTTTCTTTTCTGACTGCTAAAAATTTTTTTTTGTCTTCATTACTTACAACGTGAGTTTTGTTTTCAAAGGAATGTTACATTTATATCCAAATTTTGTCATGTCTACGAGGTCAGTGTCAAAGCTCGATTTTTTCGATTGACATTCTAAACATTCCGTTAGTTACGCAATTTGAAAAATTCCCACTGTCGTCGGTCGGTCCGAGAATGGAATTAGATGAAATCCGAGACCAGATATGGAAACCTTAGTGACAGAAGGCTCCAATTAACTATACATAAACTTCGGATGCAAGCCGGAAGTCACGGTTTTTCAATTCAAAACTCCCCCGAAAGCAGTTAATAGATGACTGGCACGACTCTATTATCACAGGAAAAGTATGATGTACACGGGTATGACACTACTAATTTGAGGTGGAGAGCTTATATTTCAAATTAAAAGATTTAAAAATATGATTAAAAATTGCAGCCCGGCATTGTGACAATGTCGCAATAAATAATTGTTCGTACTTATAGTTTGTTTCTGAAAACTTTGGTTTCAACTTGTGAAAATATTTACAATGAAAAAGCACATTTCGACCTTTGTCATGTTATGAACTACAGTATTGAAGTTAAAATCTTTCCAAGAGGTAATAAGGAGTTAATAAATGTGGAAAATGGAAGAAGCGTTGCATTTACCCATGAAAAATAGACAAAGAAAACATGCATATCTGATGTGCAAATGCGACGCTTCTTCCATTTCTCACAATTATTAATTCTCCTTCTTTTCCTTTACAGCAATCAATTTTTGGTTGAACCCTTTCTTCTCTTTTCTAACCTCCACATAGAATTTTCTTATTTCATTAGTTCTTCTATTTTCTTCCATTTCTTTTAGCTTTGCATTTACCCATTCTCTCTTTTTCTTCCTACACAATTTAGATGCCAGTCTTCTCTTTTCTTTGAAGTCTTCAATATTATTTTCAGATTCATCTTTAACCTCGCATTTCTTCTTTCTTCTAATGCATCTCTACAATCCATATCAAACCAACTATTTCTCCTTCTTTTTCTACTACTTCCAAGTACTTCTGCTTACCTCTAGTCAAATTATTTAATTTCTAATATTTAATTATAGCCTTTACATAACCCAAGAATTTGGTACAGTAATACCTCGACTTACGCTACCCCGGCTTACGCGAACCCGGAGTTACGCGATTTTCAAATCTCGTGGATTCGTCTTTTGTTTGAGCGCCACGCAACTGTTTGTT
Organism: Centruroides sculpturatus; assembly: GCF_000671375.1. Taxonomy (NCBI): domain Eukaryota; kingdom Metazoa; phylum Arthropoda; class Arachnida; order Scorpiones; family Buthidae; genus Centruroides; species Centruroides sculpturatus. Next base: position 375,196 of record NW_019384877.1, read on the forward strand.
TTTCGAGATGGCGTTTT
>NW_019384877.1:375899-444688 GCF_000671375.1 Centruroides sculpturatus
GGGGGTGCGGCGGATGCTGTGCACCGGGGCCCCGCGATTGAGGGGGCCCTAACATTGTCAAGAATGCACAAGAAAACTCGACAATATTCCTATCGTTGTCAGTATGACGAAAAGTACATTTTATCGTAAACATTATTATTGTAATCTCTGAATTTCGACAATCTTCAAACTAATTCTCGGTGATGCGAATGTTCAGTTTTTGTTATTTCATTCGGGAAACTCCCGAGGATCCCCACCTAAATTCGACTTTGAAAAAAAATCTCAATACCATATAGCCCGCGTTAAGAAATGAAAATAATACTGTGGCCGTCGGCCATATAAGTTTATATGTATATTTTCATCTAGTCGTAGTTTTAAGTAAATACGACTCTGTTCTAATGTATCATATAAACAGAACTGTGCATCATTTAGCACATAGATCACAAGAACAAATTATTTCTGCGTTAGGAGATGAAGTCTTTAACAAAATTAAAGACGATATAAAAGCAGCCACATACTATAGTATCCAAATGGATTGTACTCCTGATATTTCCCATAAGGAACAAACTTCAATTATTATTAGGTATGTAAATTTTGAAGAGAAAAGATTAATTATAAATGAGTCATTTATAAAGTTTATTGAAGCAACTGATGTGACTGCAGAAGGACTAGCAAAAACTCTATTGAAAACATTAAGTGAGCTTGATTTAGATATTATGAATTGTAGAGGGCAGGGATACGACAACGGTAGCAACATGAAAGGGAAATATAAAGGTGTACTGTACAATCTAGAATAATTGCTCTAAACCCTCACGCAATATATGTGCCTTGCCTATCACACTCTTTTAATTTATTAATTTGTGATGCTGCTTCCAGCAGTATATATTGTAAAAATTTTTTTGGGATATTGCAACGTTTATATTGCTTATTTTCTGCATCTACAAAGAGATGGGAAATTCTACTTCTCGATCTTCTTATAACATTTAGCCCGATAAACAATCTCAACTCCCGATCTTTAGTTTTTTCCACTCCCAAATATCGAAAAATGATTTCATGGGATTGTTGCATAACATAATTCCTAATGTTTGTTTAACTATTAATTCCGGACATTCCTGCCGGGAGTTGCGGTAACGTTTGATCAACGATCCTTGACTCTATAAGCTTTGTTGCATCTTTCGGATTTCTAGTAGACNACGGCAATGCCTGGTCATTATCGGTGATCGAAAATGTATCTTACCAAAGGCGACATTACAGACTAAAGAATTTTTTTTTAAGGTTTGGGCCGGAATTTCAGCGAAGGGAGCAACGAAATCCATTTTTGTGGAACCTGGAGTAAAAGTATCATCAAAATACTACATCGAGAAGGTTCTTCGTCCTTTTTTTAAGGTCATATGCCAAGACACTGCGACTTTGCATCTGGTGACTTTCACATACGGCAAAGTCTACAATTGATTCCTACAGGAAAGAAAAATTGCATTTATCAAACTCTCACAATTGTTGCCAAACAGTCCTGATGCTGCTTCCTGTAATTATTACTTTTGGGGCTACTTGAAACAAAGTGTAAGGAAATGAAATGTGCGCGCATTAAATAGATTAAAATGTGCCATTCGTGAAGAAATTACTAAAGTCCCCCCCAGAGATGATAAATTGAGCTCTGAGGGCTTGATCACGTAGAGTAAGGAATTATGTATTATACAAAAGATGAACACATTGAGAAACACAATTAAATGTAAGATTTATAGCAAAATAAAAGTGTTTACGTTGATTCTTTTATAGACCTGTACATTTAAAAAAATTACTGTTGTTATTTGTTTCGATGTCGTTGTCGGAATCAGGATCTTAACTGCCGTTTTCAATTCGAGTTTTTCTAATTACCCTTTGGTTAAACATCTGTCAGCCAAACTCGCTCTGTAAATTTCGCATTTCTCAGTTATGGATGACAGCGTTGGAGAGCGTACTTTTGCAAGAATTTTAGCATCCTCCCATTTAACAACCGAACCATCCGCTTGCGCCATTTTGGATAATGCTGTTGCACACTTGTTTTTTGCGACATCGTATCGGTGCTCCTTAATCCTCACCCCAAGGTTTCTATTAGTGACCCCTACATAGTTGGTTAGGAATGACAAAGAAAGAATTGATGATAATGAACAGGCAGGAGTATATGCAATTCCCTACAAAAATGACCAGTTGGGAATCGATAAGGACTATGTAGGGGTCACTAATAGAAACCTTGGGGTGAGGATTAAGGAGCACCGATATGATGTCGCAAAAAACAAGTGTGCAACAGCATTATCCAAAATGGCGCAAGCGGATGGTTCGGTTGTTAAATGGGAGGATGCTAAAATTCTTGCAAAAGTACGCTCTCCAACGCTGTCATCCATAACTGAGAAATGCGAAATTTACAGAGCGAGTTTGGCTGACAGATGTTTAACCAAAGGGTAATTAGAAAAACTCGAATTGAAAACGGCAGTTAAGATCCTGATTCCGACAACGACATCGAAACAAATAACAACAGTAATTTTTTTAAATGTACAGGTCTATAAAAGAATCAACGTAAACACTTTTATTTTGCTATAAATCTTACATTTAATTGTGTTTCTCAATGTGTTCATCTTTTGTATAATACATAATTCCTTACTCTACGTGATCAAGCCCTCAGAGCTCAATTTATCATCTCTGGGGGGGACTTTAGTAATTTCTTCACGAATGGCACATTTTAATCTATTTAATGCGCGCACATTTCATTTCCTTACACTTTGTTTCAAGTAGCCCCAAAAGTAATAATTACAGGAAGCAGCATCAGGACTGTTTGGCAACAATTGTGAGAGTTTGATAAATGCAATTTTTCTTTCCTGTAGGAATCAATTGTAGACTTTGCCGTATGTGAAAGTCACCAGATGCAAAGTCGCAGTGTCTTGGCATATGACCTTAAAAAAAGGACGAAGAACCTTCTCGATGTAGTATTTTGATGATACTTTTACTCCAGGTTCCACAAAAATGGATTTCGTTGCTCCCTTCGCTGAAATTCCGGCCCAAACCTTAAAAAAAAATTCTTTAGTCTGTAATGTCGCCTTTGGTAAGATACATTTTCGATCACCGATAATGACCAGGCATTGCCGTGATGTAGCAGTCTGTCAGCGAATCGAGAATAACAAAACAAACAACTTTAACACAATACTTTCAAAATTAACTGTAATTGTCAAAAATAGGCGTCAAAGTGAAAATAAATATTTTTCATGCATGCAGTAGGCATATATGTTAGTCTTATTTTAAAACTATTACTCTTTTATCCGGATTTTTCTGATATCCGGTTCACTCCCACTCTATTAGTTCGAATACGAGAGAATCCGCTGTATATACAGACAACTATATTATGTAATAGAAATATATTGGATTATACGTATAGAAATACATTGGATTTATCACAAAATATTCTATCACAGATTTAACTGATTACCAAAATAAAGTTACTACGTCGATAACTCACAGTAGTTTTTTTTTTAAAATCCTTTTTGTAAATTGGTCCAACAATATTACTTTTAAAACAATCCGTATAATACCATTGATTATTTACTACCTTAATACATAGCTGACTATGTAGCAATCTCACGTTTGTAAGAATAAAACATATAGGCCTACTGTTTTTATGTTTTTATTTATATAATGTTAACGTTCCTATCAAGTCAGTAAAATATGTAAGTTTATTTTCAATCATTAAAAAACATTTTCAGTATAAAATTTTAGGCAATGGTCATATTGTATAAAGAAACACTACTATGCAGGAGTTGCACCAAAGACTAAACAAGTAATCAGATTCGATGTATACAAAATAAATATGGTAAGTTTACGTATTTAGTCTAACGTAATTTAATATTTATAACATTATAATGATGTGTTAATGGTGAAGTTCTCATAACAAATACTTTTCAATCATTTTTCTTAAGTGCATTACGTAATAAAAGATGTTTTTACAAGTAATTACGAAAACAAAACATTAGACTGAATTAAAATAATAATAACAATAATGAAATGAAAACAACTGTTATTTAACACGTTTGTTTTGTTTTTTAACCGGTCACACAATTTAGGTTTTTCAAATTTCGTCTGTCATTCTGCATTTAGGTGTTAAATTTGTCCCAAGGAAAAACATGTTCCACTGCAACACTACTGAGTAGTGTTAAGTATTAGGGGGGCCGGAAAGTAATGTTGTTTTTTTTACATTAAAATCAAACAAATAAATTTTTAACTTGTTTTTATTTTTAATTAATGATGTAATCATCCTCGTTATCAACAACCTTTTGCCATATAGTGTGCAAATTTTCAATGCCGGATCGATAAAAATCAATTGATTTTTGAGTAAAATATCTGGAGATTGCATTTCGGATATCATCGAAATTTTCAAATGTTTTGTTACATAGAAAGTGTTGTAGCGATCGGAATAAATGGAAATCCGATGGTGCAATGTCGGGCGATATGGTGGGTGAGGCAGTACCTCCCACCCAAATTCATTAATTTTTTCCAGGGTTTGTCTTGCACAGTGCGATCTTGCATTATCGTGTTAAAGAATAACACCTTTTCTGTTGACAATCACTGGATACTTTTCAATTAAAGATTGATTTACTCGATCAAATTGTTCACAGTAAAGGTCTGCATTCACAGTTTGTCCAGGTTTCAGCACTTCAAAATGAATGATTCTGCGAATACTCCACCAAACACACAAAAGCGCCTTTTTTGGGATGTAAACCTGGCTTAGTAGTACTTTGTGGAGATTCATTCGGAGAGAACCACTGCCTTTTGAGTTTTGGATTATCATAGAGGACCCACTTTTCATCTCCAGTGATCAAACGATCAAAAAACGCTTCTGTATTGTGCCGCTGAAGCAATAAGTTGCATATGGTGGATCGGTTAGCTTTGTTTTCTTCGGACATATTATGCGGGACCCAAACACCTGCTCTGCATACTTTATACCAATCTGCTGCAAATGTTCTTGGATGGTAGAGCAAGGTTGGTTAAGAGTGTTTGACAGTTCCTTGATTGTCTGACACGGATTTGCTTCCACTTCCGCCGTTAACACATCATTGTCTAAAGTTGTTGGTCTTCCTGATGAGTCGGAAAGATCAAAATTACCGCATCTGAACTTAGAAAACCACCTTTGGCATTTACGAACATCTAATGCACTTGGATAAACATCGCAAATGTTTTTGGTAGCAATTGTTGCATTACTACCCTTGTGAAACTCAAAAAGCATACAATGCCGGATAGGTACTGTACCTCTTCTGGTATTTGGCTGGCCATTTCACCCAAAATTGCAAAAAAAAAAAAATTTAAGATTTAATTATTTACAAGTAAACAAGTCACTTTAACATTAAAATGTCTTTCGCACGGCTTTGAAGAACGTAATGAGCTGATAAATGATAAACAAGTGTTGACATGTGCAGAAATGACATTACTTTCCGGTTGACGTAATATATTTTAAAGATCATTATTTACATGCAGTAGTTGTTTAACACACTCAAACTACGATTGGAGTGGATTGATAATTTAAGGTAAGGAACACTTGAGCGATCTACCAAGGAGATGGAGACAGTGCCTCCTGGAAGTACTTTTACGGAAAACTGGCTTTTATTTAGGTATTAGACACGGAAAACTCTACACACCCAGCCCGTTGCGACCAACTGCCCGTGTTCAGTGGCTTCGGCCATTGGTGGGCCACATTCAAACTAACATTGTTTTCTAAATTTCCAATTTTACATGGAAAATTTCTGCCAAACATTTTAATTTAAGGAGTACAGTAATAACTCAATGAAAGTAGAAAACAAAATAAAAATATACTAATAAGCCACGTATTTCTTACACAAGTGCGTGACAAAACGTAATACCCGATTGGTTGTTTTTATTTGAACTTGACTTTTACCAACAAAATTAAAAATTTCAAACGCTACAATTGCTCAATTACTTTATTAGTATACCTACCAATCTACTTTAAATTTCATTACCTATATTTCACTGATTTAATGATACTTCATAGTTTATTGATTACATTATTGAACNCCAACAAATTATTGGATAGGGAAAAATTTAATATGGCACTGGTGATAACTAAAAATATTGCAGATATTTTGTCTAATTATGGAACGCAAGCCTTCAATAAATATGTAGAGGAATTAAAAGTAATAGAAAGCAATGCAAGAAATGGAATTTTTCTTTTTGAACATGGGAGTAGTGGGCTTACAATTGAACCAGAACCTGAAGAACAAATTCGGTCTAATAACGAGCCCTGTTCAAATCAATCAAATAAAAACTTAAAATTCAAAACTAAAATTAAATCCAAGGACGTCCGAAGAGAAAGACTAAGCAGACCACTTTTTACAAAAAAAAAATACAGAATAAAAAATAATATATTTATTTTACTTTATTGGTATACCTACCAATCTACTTTAAATTTCATTACCTATATTTCATTGATTTAATGACACTTCATAGTTTATTGATTACTTTATTGAACAACATTGTAACTGAACTTTAATAAATAAAACTATATTTATTTATAATTGTGTAGTTATTATCAAAATATTAATTGTAATAATAGTGCATACAGTCAGTATCTGGCTGCAATATAGGAACATACAGTCAGTATGTATAAATAGCCACAACCTTATAAATACATCATTTCATGCTGTGGAGCCATTCATTAAAATATCCATAAATGATTTTGGCACGCACAAGAGTAGCTTAGACTTTTATTCTATTTCTACCTTCTTCTGCAACTTATCTACATATTCACTCTTGTCTAATACAATTATAATACTACATATTAACTTTATATAGTATATTTTAATTATAATGTATATGACCTCTTGAACAAATAGAAAAATGAGATAAAACAGTAATGATTATATAATAGAAATACAGTAAGAAAAACAAATAGTGACTGATTGATATTACTGTACAGTTGACCCCCCCTATAACACTGTTGATTATTCCGTTTTATATGAATTCCATGTTGTATGAGTCACTTAGATTTTACAAATATGTGAGCCATTCATAGCCCGGCACACGTATTTGTAAAATCTGTGACTCGTACAACATGGAATTCATATAAAACGGAATAATCAACAGTGTTATAGGGGGTCGACTGTATTATTCATTGATATTTTTATACATTAACATTTACTAGAGAATTAGATTAAATAAAAATTATAAACATCACCAAATCAATGGAAAATACAATTAAAAAATGGATATTGAAATTATATATGTAAAGAAAAAATTATTTTCAATGGGTTTATATTTGTAATGTGTACATTCAATTGTAATTTTTTAAATTTTTATTTAAAGCTGGTGCCAGAGTAGCTTTTAGATGACACCATCTATCACATGGGATTTGGATAGTTTCATGTCTCAAAATTGCCTATTTCTACCTTCTTCTGCAACCCATTCTGCCATCTTTCAAATGAAAACTAGAAAACCAGAGCATGATGATCCTCATATTACTTTCCTTAGTATTGATAATAGTGAATGAATAGAAATCTTTTTTATTTTAGATTAAGAAGTGGCAGAGAGAAAATCATTTATTTTCTTACTAAATTCAGTTGAGTTATTTTTCTAGAAAATAAGTAGTTCTTTATTCTGTTTGATTTTCTTTTAATTATACAAAATATTTTTAAACTAAACTGTTTCATAATCAATATTAGTTTCAAATAATTCGTTAAATTTTAAAATTCTAAATTATTAAAGCTACTTTATTTAAAATTATATGTTTATCATCACATACTTGGTTATTTATTTATATTGAAATATTTCTCTATCTCTACTTTTTTAGATTAAAATTTCTTCAATTATTTCTCTATGAAAGAAACAAAATTCCTTTCAACTTCCAATTTTCATAAAATCTTTTATCATATGAAATCTAAATTTTTTCTAAGTAATATTTTCTATAATAAAATCACTTTCTTTAGTGGTATTATCACATTTAGTTTCATTTTTATATCACAAACATCAAAAGTTTGATTATTTCAAGATACAGATATCCAATTTTAAATATTATATCCCTAGATAACATTTCTATATCTGAATTTTCCTCTTCATGAACCACATTCATGCTGAACAATTCCCATAAGTCTTATCAATTTTCTACTTTTATCATCAATGCTTTTTGATGTCTTCCATCAATTTTCATCTGGATCATTGTCTGTTAATCATCATCCATTTATAAATTATGTAACTTCATCAGTAAAATTTAAGTTATTCCACAAAATATTGCCTATTCATGAAATTTATTTTCAGTCCATTATCCTGTTGGCATTATCAGTTAAATAATTTTAAAATTGAAAAATTAATTTAATAATGAAACATTCTAGGAAATAAAAGACAAATGATGCTAAATTCAATTTTGATAAGAATAGTTTTAAATTTAAGCACTTCTTTTGTATGATAGAAGCTATGGTTTCAATGTATTGTTTAACACGGCTGGCTCTGACATCTGTTTTTTGGGACTCAGACTGAGGCAGACACACTTTCAAATTTCTAAGTAAATTTAATTAAAAACTTTTTTGCAAATGTTTTGGGGCTCCACTAAACTTTTTCTTAAGGCGCCACAAAACCTCTGCCAGCCTTCATTTAACATTTAATCAATATTTAAAATAAAATAATTCTGTATCAACTTTTTATTATTAATTGACAGAATATCAATAAAAACAGTTTCTTTTGTAAAGAAATTTGTTTAACCAATTTTCTTCACATTTGAATTAATCATTTAAAACCTATATTCAATCTATAGAATTCTGTTTAATTGATAATAAAGGTTTTTATATGTAAATAAAAATTCATTATTACATATTTTAATGTAATATGTTATTTAGAATCCAGTTAGTAAAAAATGAATGATAGAACTAAAAATTTTAAATAATTTTGCATGTCAATGTTCTAAACTAGCTTAAAAATATCCAAAATTATGAATTTTATAAACAAATTGCAAAAACTCAATACATAATTGATGAAATTTTTAAAATATTTTAAGTACTTTTTGATTTTATAGCTGCATTTTTTAATTTTTTTCACTTAAAACTATATTTAACAGGTTTTTTTTATATAAAATTACCACGCAATAACATTGCAACTTAATGTTTTTATATCAAAGTATGAAAATAACAGTATATTTGCTATAATATACTTAATAAATGTACAATTTTGATTGAAAAATTATTCTTGTTTAACTTGTAGCTGAACGTTTAAAATTAATTTTGAAATTCATGAATATAAAGTTGAAAATGTGAAGCAATGCATTTAATAATTTCTAAATAAACATTTTGGCTATCTATATATGTTTATATATGTATATATTATATAAACAGAAAATGAAATTAAAAATCAAGAAACATATACACAAAGTTTTGTTTTTATTATTACATGATAAATTTAGCAACAGGAAAACAAAATACTAAAGGAATACCAAACTATCCCATTATACAAGTATAACATTACTACTAATTTGCAAACAATGAAATGACATCACAGGAATTTTACAGTATGTAAATGATGATTATTACAAGTGTGTGGTGAATATGTTTGTTCTTACATAAAAAATATTTGGCTATAACTTTAAATCACAAGATGGCAGAAGGACAATAGTAAATAATACAAATGTCACTGATGCATTTAGGACCGTTTAGATTTTCCTCGGAATCGTTTTCCGTTAATTATTGCCGTCAAGCAAGAACGTACAATGCACGCTTCCAGACGTGCATTGTTGAATGCATGGGACCACTCGTAAGATAACTATTGTGGTTCCTCTGATGAAAACTTAAAATTTATAGATGTTTGTCGCTGAGAACAGTCATCCTCTGGTGTACAGTGCAATATCACTAGTCCACGCTTTTCTTTCTTTTAAATTCTCTTAATGTCAAAATCAATATTAAAATGGAAACTATAAATTAATAATAAATGAATGAAGCATTGTTATTAAATGAGAAATATAGAAATGCAAACATAGATGAAGTTTTCTATATTATGAAAATGAGTGTTTTTTGTTTACTCACAAAAATTAAGAAGACTTTACAGATAAACATTCTGATATATAAATAATGAAACATGAAACACATTTTAAAATTTTTGTCTATATAAATGTTAATATTCAAATGAATCTAGAATTTCAGGAAAAAAAAAAGAAACAAAAACAGACATTTAGGGAAGTTTTACCTGAGGAAAGTGAACAACAGAAAACTGCAAGCATTTTTAAGTATGTTTGATTATTATAGCAAACTCTTATTTGAACATGTATATGCAGACAAACTAATTACACAAAAAGGTACAAATGCCATCTGAATTTTTTACAAATACTGTTCTCCGTTTTATGACGATGACATATATTGGTAGAATTGACATTTTTGTGTCTGTTAAATATATTTTGTTTCAAAAATTTTTTTACATAGATTTTCAATAATTTTTTTCTCTGTGAAAAATAACATTTATGATGGAATTCTAATTATATAGTGGGCATGTATCCGATGGGAGTGCAAATATATATTTGTACATAGACAAACAGAAACAAATGGTGCATTAATGAAAACGTCTGATGTATGCACCATATTGTAAAATAAAATTGCAGTGACGATGAAACAAATTTATACATATGTGCGTACATAAGCAAATACACATATACACACATATATATAAAATTAAATCCCTCGCTTTCCAGTTGAAAGAATTAGCATCCATTGTATTATTGCAATGCCCAAAAATATGGATATTTTTAAATTTTGTCTTCTACCTAAAATAGGTTTTATTAAGTTTTAGACCATGCATATTTTGACAACATGGAAATTCTTGCAGTTTTTATTCATCACCAACATATGTCAAATAAAAACATTAATATTGGAGATGTTAGAGATTTGTGAAAATTTTCAGTCAATATTATTGTGATTTTCCATCCACTTGTGTTTTCTCAATTTCATTTTCTTGTGCAGATCCTATGATAGTGGGATCCATGGCCAGTAGGGCTTGAAGTGTTTCTAGTGGAATGGACTGATCACTGGGTACTTGCAAAGTTGTTGTACCATCTGGATTCTGGACAATGACAACATTGTTTGGCATGTAATTTTGTGATAACTGGTCACCGAGTTCTGTCACTCCTTCGACTTGACCACACATGGACCACGTGCCAATGACTTGGCCATCGGGAAGAACTAACTGTCGAATTACAGCAGTTCCGTCATCTGCACTTTCAGCACACACGACCTTAAAGAAAAAGTTAATATTTTTAATTTAAACAAGTAAAATGTTTTAAAATAATCAATTTTATTTCAATTGAAAATCAGTTTAAATTATTCTAAACAATTTTAACGAAAACTGAAGAAAAAAAAACTACACACTATATATATATACATATACACAAGGCACATTCACAAAGTACCATCTGGCTGTTAATTAAAAGTAGGCAATTGAAACAAAAATTATTTAATTACCATTAAATTATACATAACTTAATCTACTTTTCAATATAATCACTATGCAAATTGAGGCACTTATCATATCTTGGAACTAAATTGATGATAGAATTCCACCACCTGTGACTCAAGCTATTTCTGGACATTGCAATGATTGTTGTTTGCTTTCTGGTGTCACATGGCAAATCCATGTTTTGTCACCAGTGACAATTAATTTCAAAAATCCATTTCCTTCCCCTTCATACTGCTGCAAAAATTCTAATGCTGATCCAATGTGTTTTGTTTTGTGAATGAATTATCATTTTTGGCAACCATCTCGAACACAACTTTTTGAAGTGCGAGTGCTTAGTCACAATCTCATGCAGTGAAGATCTTGAAATGTCAGGAAATTGTAAACACATATCAGAAATTGTGAACTATCTATCAGAACAAATCATCTCTTTGACATTGCATAGCAAGTTTTCATTGACTAGGGATGGGTGGTCACTACACTCCTATTCATGAACATTGTCCCTTTGTTAAATATTCTAACCCATTTTCTATCATATCTATTATAATAAAAAGAAAAAATGTGACAAGGCTCCCTCTGTCGCATAGCAGAAGAGTTAATATTTTTTTATGTAAACAAACTGCATGCAAGTCAGCCATGTCGTTTTCTTGTGAAGTCCATGTGTAAAGTTAGCTATTTCAATAAAAAGTAATAGGTTATGGTATGGTAGACCAGTAGGAAGATTTGATCATCTGAGAATTTTCAGCACTGGATGCTACATACATATAAACAAGAATTTTCAATTGAAGTTTGACAGTAAAGCTATTTTCAGACAGTTGATTGAGTATGTTAACAATAAGGATGGATTTCGAGTCTGGATTCCTTCTCAAAGGAAAGTGCTTATGAATCATAATGTGAAATTCAAACCAGAAGTCGTCTGCAATTGGCACAATGATACTGTGGAATTTGACTTTCCACGAGAGCAGCTTCTGACATCAGGTTGGTCCAATCTGTTGTCTGAGGTGAAGGAAACAGAGGAAATCAAATCAAAACCGAAGAATTCATCACGGCATCTTCTTCTGGAGGAAGCAAAGATCGAGTAAATGTGATAAAAGAGAAGAATCAATGGAACTTTTATCAAAGCAAAATACTGAAACTTCTGACAAAGAAAACTGGAGAAGCAAGAGACAGCAAGGTAAACCATCCTGGATGGAAAGCAATGAATTCTTAATGATGACAGGAGTTGTTGCTGGGAGACCCAAACTCATTTTCTGAAGTATTGCAATTGAACAAGAAAGAGATATGGATGCAAACTATTCATGAAGAAATGGAATCTCTAAAACAAAATGATACATGGAGGTTAGTCAAATGTCCAAAGGATGCACAAGTTTTGAAAAATCATTGGGTTCTGCACAAGAAAACTAAACATGAAAGAAGCACTTGCTTCAAAGATTGGTTAGTTGCAAAAGGTTTTGCTCAAAAACCAGGAATTGATCATGAGGAAACATTTAGTCCTGTTGTATGTTATGACACCATTCGGACCTTGTTAGCAGTAGCAGCTGCAAAGAATATGCAATTGGAACAGTTTAACATAAAGACAGCTTTCCTGAATGGCATACTGAAGAGAAAGTGTATTTGGAACAACCAGAGGGTTTCAATGATAGTACCAGGAATTGACTATGAGGAATTGATTATTAATGATTTATCATATTCATGAAGACAGAAAGTTTTCAAAACAGTATTGCAGATCCTTGTCTTTTTTTTTTTTTTTTTTTTAAATCAAAACCAGAATAAAAAGCAACTCTACTTTGCAATTTATATAGATGATGGTATAATTGTTGGAAGTGACAGGAAAGAGATCGCTGGTTTTTTGAGAGATCTGTAACAAGAATTTAATATGACAATGGGTCTTGACAATTTTCTTGGATGAAAATAAAACAATATGAAGATGGATCAATTACACAAGTCAAGAAAATTACACAAAGCTGTGCAATTACACAAATTACACTGTTGGCTGTGAAGAAATTGATCGTGATGAGGCAGTGTCATCTGATATACCCTATCGCGAGACAGTGGGCTGTCTCATGTATCAACAGCTTCTTGTCAAGATATTGCCTTTGCAGTGAATAAAGCTGCTTGAGCTACAGAGAAACCAACTATTCAAAATTGGAATCAGATAAAATGTATATTTCGATACTTGAAAGGTACTATGAATGGATGAATCACTTATAATAAAGAAGAAGAACTGAAAGTCTACAGTGATTCTGATTTTGCTGGTGATAAGAAGACAAAACATTCAACAACTGGAATCATCAGAAAATGTGGATCTATATCATGGACTAGCCAATTACAAAAAGTAGTGGCAACTTCCACAAATGAGGTAGAGATTATCTCAGCAAGTGAAGGAACAAAAGAATTAATTTGGCTACAATGTTTATTGTCTGAATTAATTGAAATGCCAGAGCAGCTCCCAACACTTTATATTGACAATGCAAGGGCTATAAAGCTAGCAAAGAATTCAGAATTTCATCAATGGTCCAAACACATTGAGGTTCAACACTTTTATGTATGTGAAAGATTTTTAAATGGTGAACTTAAATTGGAGCACATTGACAGAAAAAACCAATTGGCTAATCTGTTGACAATGCTGCTTACACGTGTCTGATTTGATTTTGCTAAGAGAAAAGATTGGTATATGGAGGTTATGTGGATGATGCAGTCCTCCTCATTTCCCATGCTAACCAGAAAGTCCTGCAGGATAATATAAACAGAATCCTCGAATCTCTTTATAATTGGACAAAAGAGAACAAGTTGGTAATAAATATTGATAAATGTAAGGATATAATTATCCCCAGGGCCAACCCACTGGCTAAAAAGCCCTCCATTCACATTGAAGGGACTAAAATCAAAATCAATGACACTATCAAGTATATTGGCCTCACCCTGGACCAAAGGTTATCGTGGAAGGATCATTTTCAAATAATACATGACAAGGCAGTTAAAATCTGCCATTCTCTTAGGTCTATATCCAGAAATACCTGTAGCTTAGACACTAATGCTACAAAGACTATCTATCTGGGGGCAATTGTGCCAGCCATTACATATGGGAGTAAGATCTGGGGACGTGCAGTTGATAGGATCCATATCCGGAGAAAGCTTAGATCCATTCAACGCATGGCCACTATCTTTACAGCCAAGAGTTATAGAACTGCTCCCACCAGTGCTCTCCTTGCTATTACTGGTCTCCCCATTGACCTAAAAATAAAAGAGAAGATGTGGAAGTTCTTCCTCACCAACATTGGTCAAAAAGGTACTATCCTCAGCAACCTTAGGATGTTACATCCCAAAAATCCCCTGCCTCTTCATATTGCTGACTGGCTAACTCCATTACTGTGACAGGCTTAGACAAGGCTTACTAACATAGTGAGCTTCATCCAGCAATCAACATAAATGCTTGGTTCCACATGACCACTGACAAGATTCCAAACAACCTAAATATTTACACTGACAAGTCTAAGTCAGAGAATAGCGTTAGGGAACTCCTTTGTGGTTGCTGACAATAGGAAACAGTTATTCAAGCATAACTGCTTTAGGCTTGCAAATCATTGCACCAACAACCAAGCTGAGTCTTATGCTATTTACAGGGCTCTGTTGTTCTTGGACTCACAGCACAACTCTTGCGATTTTAATGAGCCTTTGATAAGGCTCAATTAAGGCTTAATTGTTTTTTAATGGGAGTTTTTTAGCAAATTTATTTCATGGTTCCTAAGTTGTAGTGCACGGATTTTCCTTCGGTAAAGTTATTTAAAGAACAGAACCATCAACATCATCACTGACAGTAGGGTGGCCCTTCACCAGATCCGTAGCAGGAATGTTAACTTGACTATCATTAGTGAGTCAATTAACCTCCATATTAGTCTGCAACAGGAGATGCAGATTAACTTCTACTGGATCAAGGCCACTCCAATAACAACTGGAATGACAAGGCCAATCAATTGGCACAAACTGCTCCTCTTACTTCCTTATCCCACCTCCTGGATCTCTTATAAATTAAATCAGCAAACTGCCAAGGAGTGGCAGGAAGAATGGGATTCTGGAGACACTGGTAGAATCACCTATGAATTCCTTCCAAAGGTCACCTCTTCCACTACTGGTGTCTGACATTCTCCTTCCACCTAACCTAGTTGCTAACTGGGCATGGAAACTTCAGGGCGTACCTGAAAAGGTTCCTGAACCTTCAGGTAGGTAACAGCAAGTGTACTCACTGTCCTGAGGATGATAAAACATCTCTAGGTCTGCTTTTTCATTGCCAAAAATATGAGGAACAATGCCTATAAATAGTGACCAACATTCTCAAAGACAATCTTCCTTGACCCTGCCAACTTTCCATTCTGCTAGAGTAAGTATGTCCAGTAAGTATTTTCAGTAGAGTGAAGTCCAGTAAGTATTTGTAGTACCTGTTGTTCAACAGGTACTACAAATACTTACTGGACTTCATTAAACATCTGGACAATTTCAAGTATGATCAGACTCAGCAGAACCACACAAACTGAGATTTTCCAGCCAGTTCTGCATTCTCTGCGTGCTGCAACATTATCCTCTGTACCATCACACTAGTGATGCCTCTCTAACTTTGTATTTTTACTGTGCCTCATATATATAAATGTTTTATTATATTGTTGTTTCCCATGTGCGGGAATTCTTTAAATATTATATTCTCTTTAATAATTGGTTCCCGGCACAGTGCTTATGATACCCACTTCCTTCTGCTTCCTTTCCCCACTATCCACCCACCTCTTCCCCCTACCCCACTTATCCCCATCCTCTTTCTATTTCTCATTCCTTTCTTCACTAAGGCTATGCCCAACAGCCTATGCCTTTATCTTTTCCACCTATACTTATATGGAAATTGTAACCATGTAATCATTAATTAAGAGTCTTATTTTTTCTTTTGGAGGAAGTGTTATAATAAAAAGAAAAAATGTGATAATGCTCCATCTGTCACGCAGCAGAAGAGTTGACTTTTTTTTATGTAAATAAACTGCATGCAAGTTAGCCCTGTTATTTTCTTGTGTAAAGTTATTTATTTCAATAAAAAGTAATAATATCTTCACTTGTCACATTTAGTCCATAAATTTCACAAATTTGCCAGTAATTTTCATGTGGTTGAACATTCCTTGCATTCAAAAACCTAATTACCAATCATATTTCACAAGGGGTGGGCTGCTCGATTGTTTTGAACATTATAATCAATGCTTAGTGATCCTCAACATGAACAAGAAAAATAAATATGGCTTGGTTACTTGGTTCTTTAGTGGAAGAAGTAACTACACAGGCTGTGATTACAATCTTATCATAAGTGTGCAATACTGATGAGAGAGATTTTTGAATAATGAAGATGAAAAGGCCAATGAGCCTGAGTGCTGAACTTAAGAAACAAATTATCATTTGTCATAAGGCAAGACACAGAATTTTATAGTGAAAAAATTAAATATATCTGAAGAGAATGAATTTAAAATCATTTCAGAAAATAAAAGAAATGGATGTGTCAGGACTTTAATGGGAAGGTCATCCTTACATAAGGGGATAGAATTCTGAATTCCAGAAAACAATGTTTTAGTACAATTACAGGCATCTTATTAAAGGGTATTTTCATTAGTAGATCAACTGTTCATAGAAGACTCCAGGTGCTTGGATGTTGGTCTTCAGCACCCAAAAAGAAGCCATTGCTAAATGGGTCAAAGAGTACATTAGAAAACTCCAGAATTTTGGGGTTCTGTTATAGTCAATGATAAGAGCATATTTCATGTACCAGTCAGTAAGCATAATTATATGCAGAGAAAAAAGGAGGGGAGTATTATGCCTGGCAGCATAAAGCAGACAATTAAACAATCAGCTAGTCATATAGTATGGGATTGCATGACTTATGAAAAATATCTTATTTTTTAATAGCAAGAGTGATTCAACAACTTATCAGATCATTCTGAAAGCTGCACTATTGCCTTCTATAGAGGACCTATTTCAGAATGATCGATTTGTTTTCCGACATAATCATGCACCTGCTCAAAACTTCAGAAGCAACAAAACCTGGGCATTTCTCTTCTTCCTTGGTCAGGTAACTCATCTCACCTAAATCCAACAGAAACAGTTCCATTGGAAATGAATAAAGAAATTTGGAAAGCTGAGGTCTCTTCCAAAACAAAAGATGATCTGAAATCAGTAATTCAAGCTGTATCGGATAATTTTCTCCTTGGGAAATGCCACACATTGATGTAATCTATCCTGGTACAATGTCAGGCAGTCATCAGAAATAGAAGTCATCCAGAATACTAATTTTGGGTGATAGATAACCTTACAAGTAGAATATTCTATTGTTTTGAAACAATGTGGTTGATATTCTAACATTACAAGACAACAAAATGTTATTTTTTGTTACATATAAAAATTCATCATCAATATTTATATTTATTCATTAACATCATGTAACTTAGAACAAACAATGAAATCATTGTATGTATAATATTTAATGAATTTTCACATGTATTCAGTCCCTTGCAAAAATATTCTATCATTTTGGGAATGGGTTGTAATTGTTCACCTCCTCCTGGATTAGAAGATGGTCTCTGAAAAGTTTCATTGCAAACGTCAACGATGTCAAAATGTATAAAGAACAAACTAACTTTCTTCTTTATATATCAGATATTGAAATCTAATATATAAAGAAGGATTGCGTAGATTGCAAAAAACTCAGAGGGTAAAATTTGACACGATTCCAATACTTTACCGTTTTATATACATAACAAGTTGGAAAAGTAAAAAGAAATCAGAGTTGGCAGACTTTTAATGACTCCGACTCAAATACCAAAACTCCACAGCCCTGGAAAAAACACTCTTCACAGTATGATAAGCTAATTTTCAGATAGTTTAGGTACAAAAAGATTTATAAGAAAATTAATTATTTGTTTCAGTCAAAGATTAAAAAATTTTAAATTATGATATTAACAATTAAATATTAGTTTATTGGAAACTTTCACATTGATAAAGCAGAAAGTACACAATGGCGGACACGATATGATGTCCATCATGGTGGACTTTCCTTTCATGTAGTCAGAGTGACTAGAGATTGCACTTGATTGGTTCTAACTGTCACCATTTTAGGGAAGATAGGAGGACTTTTGGGTTGCCATCTGATTGGCATTGGGCCGGCTTGACTAGCAATCTGTATTCTGTATATCTATATAAATATTAAAAGCAAAATGTTCCATCACCGCCACACACAAATAACATAAATTTTAAAATTTCTAAACAACTTTTAAACAGTTTTAAAAACATTGTTGCAACAATTTTTTCTTCTGCAACATAACTTTAGAAGTTGTTTTAGTGTTGTTTCTCACAAAAGATAAATTAAAGTAAATTTAAATTTAATTTTTAGTAATTTCATTAATTTTTGTTATCTAGAGCTATCCAGTTCAAATCAAGGCTGGAGGTCGGCAAATATATTTAAGTATCAATAAAACATTTTAAAATGTAAACAAAACTATATTTTAATTAAAAAATATATCAAATTATTTTTAATATTTACTATGTTTACTTATAGTGATAAAATGACTTTCTCATTCTAATTATGAAAGTTTTTGTTATAATTCACAGATGATGCCATAATACATTAAATTTTCAAATGTGATTTGTGTGTTTCTGAGTAAAAATACAGGTAAACCCCGTATAACATGGGACTTCTATAGCACGGATTCAGTCTAACACGGTTCGAGAATTGGGAACATCCCCGTATAACACGGTGCTTTTTATAGAACGGGTACACTCTAACACGATTTGGGAATTGGGTAAAACCCTCGTACAACATGTAATATAATAAAGGGTGCGTTCTTTTATACCTCCATGTAACTCCGCGCAAGCATTCTAATTGTTTTCGTGGCTACTTTGAATGCTCTTTCAACAAATAATCCATTTAATGGTTAAATTTTACAATTGGGACCCTTCTTTNAATAATCAGATGTATTGTAAAAAAAATGTTTGTGTATGTGTATATATATATATATACACATACACAAACATTTTTTTTACAATACATCTGATTATTATTATACGTCTTTGGAATTGTAAGTTTTAGACATTCATAAAGTAGATGATTGCTGTGGATAATATGTACAGTACTGTACTTCATACCTGTAGCATTTCAGCCATTTATAAATTGTACACTTGGTACTATTGATCTCAGTTGCTAGTGATGTCAACAATGAGGCAGTATCGTGCAAAGGTATAATTTTGACTTTTTCTTCAATCATTAACTCATATATTTTCCCCATATTCAGTTTGGAAAATGAGTATAGATTATGACAGCTACACATTTATATAACTAAGTCATAATTTGTGTGATATTTGCATAAACAAATGTTTATACAATGTTTCTGAACTCTTATAAATGCAAGAACCTGTTTATAAATCTTTGCAACAATCTGCATATAAAATAAAACTATTGTTCACAATAATTAACATTTTCAGTCAGTTTCTCTTCATTTCAAGGCATTTTGTGTATCTGACTTGTATATGTTATTACATCATTAGAAAAACTGATACCATTGCTGTTTTTTGAAATTATTAAATCTTAACATGTATCAGTGTTTCTAAACTTCTGAACTTAATAATGTAGAAAATTTTTCCATTAATCATCAAAAGAGTACTTTCAATTTTATATCTCAATAAAATGTCATACTGCTACGAGAAATGAGAAGAATCCATTTTTTTTTTCTTTTCTTTACGTTTTAATCTTTATATTCAGTTTTTATGTTCTCATGAAGTATATATCAGTAGTAGTCAAATGAAAATAGGTCTCTATGCATAGAAGTTAAGGCATGGAAAAGTTGGCAACACTACTATTTATGAATGAAATTGCCATCTGTGGGGAAGGAGAGCAGCATAGTGACTACTTGTACATTACATTTGAAATAAGGTTAGCAATATGTGTATTCATCTGATATCAGAAATGGAGGTGAGTAAAGAACAGATAGGCGTGGTTGGTTTTTCACTGCATATGGCAAACACTGCATGTCATGTTCATGTGTGTGGGAATGGCATAAGAAATTCTGAGATGAATGCAAGACATTGCAAGACAATCCATGCCAAAAACAGGCTCATCATGTCATTAATCTAGATGTTATTGCATGGGTGAATGGTATTATCTGGGAAAACAAATGGGTCATAGTGGAAGAACTTCATATTTTAATGGAGAGAAGCTATGGTTCCATACATACCATTATCAAAGACCACCTGCATTACCAAAACATGTGTCTGCAACTTTTAGGTAATGCAAGATTGCATCAACTGATGAAGGAACAAAGGACTCACAGAGTGGCTGTATCTCTGAGTCACCTGCTGCTGCACCATGAGGAAAAATATGCATTTCTGTCCCATAATGTCACTAGGGACAAAACATGATGACAACATTCACAGCCCGAGAATAAACAGCAAAGTTAAGAGTGGAAACACGTGCATTCTCCCTGCTAAAAATGTCCAAAGCCATACAAACAAGTTCTGGAAAAGTAATGACAACATTGTTCTTTGACTGCAAGGGCCTGCTGCTTGTCAACTTTCTCGAACATGGGACCACAATGAATGAGAAGCACTATGAAGACAGTTTGCAGAAATGCTATTGAATAGCATTATTTCCCTCGATACCACTTGCCCACACACTTCCCACATGGTGAGTGGTTATACTTCAGGGATTTGGATGGAAAACACTTCAGTATCCTCCCTACAGTCAAGATCTTTCATCTTGACATTTTTGGCAACCTGAAGAAAGACATTCACAGACATCAATTTCAAACAAATGAGATGTATGTAATTGGGTAAGATTGTAGATCCATCAGTGGCCTAAATGCTTCTACAAGAATGGGATTGATGATCTTGCCTCCCAATGGGATAAATAAATGTATTAACAGCTATGGAGATTATTTCTGAGGAAATAAATGTTCAATGACACTTTTCGGTGTCTTATCCTTTCATTTGACTACCCCTAATATTATAGTGGCAAAATAAAAATCCATTCTGTGACCAGATTATATGATTATTATTTTAAATAATTAGCTTCAAAATGTTTAAGTTTTGATAAACTGACTTGTTTAAAAGCCATTTAATGTTTTTATGTATTTCAAATATATATTCAACTCCATTAATTATTACTGTAGAAGTAAATAAATATACGAAAATTTTGGTGAATAAAAAATATTGTAACAGTTAATTCTATTTTATCATATTCAATCTATCTCTTCTATGGGCTTAATTAATATAAATGTTATAAATATAACTAGAAAAGTTTTAAGATAAAATATCTGAAAAAAATTACTTTGAAAATGATTAAAAAATATCACCTGATTCATTTCAGAAACTTTCTTCCCTTCTGATGTAATTTGATTTCCTTCTGGCAAAATTTTGGAATTAGCTTCAGTCATTTCATTATTTGCTTCAACTGTATTAACAACTGACATATCTGAGGAATTCACTTCTGCACAAGTTGAAGAATCTTCAGTTTCCATTGCATTGTGTTGTCCTGACATAGTACTGTCAGGAACACTTATGACAACATTTGTACCAGGAGGAACTGAAGAGTTGTTTAAAAGAATGCCCTCTCCTGTCATCAACCCAGTAACTGAAGAATATTCATTTAAAGTTGTAGCAGTTCCTTGTACATTAACTACTGTTGAGAGACTTCCATCAGAAGTAATAACTGAAATATTTTCTCTATTATTGACAAGCATGTTTGATGAATCTTCAGTAGTACCATGGCTAGAACCAATAGACCCTTCCAGCACTTCATGATTTTCATTAGTTTCATCAATTTTAGACGAACCAAATATTTGTACTTTACGTACTTGAAGAGTTGGTTGTTGAGAAATACCTTGCATTTGAGATTTTGATACAGTTCCAACAGAACTGGTAACCATTGCATTTTGTGATGTTGATGTAAGTTTACCTTCCACATTATAATTATCACCAGATAAATCAAAACTATTTAAGACAGATTCATCTGTTACTTGTTGATGAAGTAATGCATTCCTTTGATTATTTCCCATTTCTGAAACTAAACTTCCTCTTAAACCAGAAAGATCTATATTGTCTACACTTTCATTTAAAATTTGATCTGAAAGTGTACTACTAAGTGCTTCACCTACAGTTTCATCCATGCATTGCTTTTTACTTGGGTTCATCTGATCTGCAATTTGGTTTGCCTCTTCACCAGTTTTCATGTTTTCTACATCAGGTGCAGGACGTTTCATTCCAAACGATGCTTTTTCTGCAAATTGTTTTACTTCGTATACACCAATTTGAAGATTTAATGAACGAGCAAGATCTTCAGAGTGAACCTAAATATAAAAATTTATTTATAATTTGCAAAAAATAATATATAAATATATATTGAATGACCAAAATTAAATTTATTTTTAATATAAATTAATTCAGAACTAAAAGTTTTTCTAATAATAAAAAAAGACTACTTTAACAAACTTATATGTAGTTTTTACACAACATGTATAACACTTCATTAGTGACAAACAATATAAAAACTTGTATTTTCAAACAATATTATACTCCAAAAATTATTTCAAAATAACAACATAGACTTGCTTTATTTGTCATAACAACAAAGCAAAACAGCTTAAACACTTTCAGATTAAAGCTCATCTTCAGCAATTAAAGAAAAAGAATTTCATTGCTGTGAAAAAAAAACAAAATAACCATTCAACTTAGAAATTCAGCAATAATAATTTTTAATAAATCAACTTTTTTCAAGAAGTCATGAAAAGCCATTGACTCTTTGATAATATAATGAATTGGAATTTTAATTAAAAATGAAATCAGAGAATGTGCCTAATATATCTAAAAATTTGGAGCACTAACATAATAATAAGTGTATGCCTCATTGTGGAGATTATAGGGTTCATGATTGCCATACAGGATCAGGTCATAAATATTAAAACTACAGAAAACACATACTCAAAGATACAACACTCACAAGTGACACATGCAGAAAATGTCACATCATGCCAGAAACTATACAACACATCACTTCTGGTTGCAAGCTCTTGGCACAGACAGATTATTTACACAAACATAATCAAGTAGCAAATTTAATACACCAAGAGGTTGCAAAGAAACACAAATTATTAGACATCCATGAACCATACTACAAATACATTCCACAGACAGTATTGGAAAACAACATGTACAAAATGTACTATGACAGAGTCATAATCACAGATAAAACTATCTACCACAACAGACCAAACACTACACTCATTGACAAACACAATAAAATAACATACATTATAGACATATCCATTCCAAACACACAATATACCAAACACATTTACTGAAAAAATCAGCAAATACTGTACACAGAACTCGCCCAGAAAATAAGGCATCTGTGGAGGATGGATAGGGTGCACCTGTCGTTCTCTCCTGTACAGGTGTGATACCACACACACTACACTAGGCTGGGAACATTACAATTGAATAGAAATATTATACATACATCACACTACAGAAGGCCACTATAATGAATACATGCCATATTGTTAGGAAATTCCTGAATACAGACACTGACACACTTATTTAGTTTTAGTTGCTATACCTTGACTCTGGTCTGGCATAGTACATAGCCACCAGTGCCAACCAAGTATAACCCGCTAAACCCAACATAATAGTAATAATAAAAAACAATTAATGTGTTAAAATGTTTTCTTATGATATGAGGAGGAACTTGACTTCATTTTGTTCTCTATCATTTATTTTATTTTAGTAGCATTAATTTTGAGGATTTCTTTTGCGTTAAGCATGATTACTTCACACTCCTGACTGAGAACAAATTTTCTAGAAAACCATCTTATTATTAGCAGTCGGGCTGTCTGGAAAATGTAATTTGTTATACACTGACAAAAGCCACAAGGTGGCAAAAACAAAGTTAAAAATAACAATTATTTGCTTAATGATGAATGTAATGGCACAGTCTGACCTTTAGAGCTTACTGCCAGCACAGAAAATAAATGCATGCATATTGAATAATGTGAAAACATGTAAATGAGGTAGGCAGCACTGAATAGACAAATATAAAATGGCAAGTTTGAGGAAAGATTTGCTAGTAAGGCTAGGTGAAAGAATACAAATAATTGATCGCCTGGAATTGCTGTTATGTAGATATTACTTTTTGCTGTTGTTGTTGTATTGTTGATTAACATCATTATACCTGCATAATGAGGTTAATCAAAAATACAACAGCAGCAAGAAAGTACCAGGGTGTTCTGCTTGAAAGTACCTGATTTTAATTTGCCATAAAAAATAAATGGTTTAAGATACATAAAAAACAAATAGCATCTGGTAGAAGAACTCAAAGTTTTATAGAGATTTTCTCATGCTGCACGATGGCACACAAGTCAAATTGTAAACATTATTGTCCAGTCAGGCTTCGTCACAAGAGAAAGTGCAGGTCGCGATCTGGTATGCCTGTCAGCATGATTGCCAAGATCTCCTGATCTAACCTTAATTTTTTCTGTAGAGTTACATAAAAGATATGGTTTATGAGACTTTGATCAGAGACCTCCAGGATCTTCAGGAACACATCATCACAACCATCACCACTGTGAGACAGGACATACTACAGTGTATATAGCAGGAAATTGCCTACCACTTTGATGTTGTCATTGTGACTGCTGGGGTATACATAAAGTTACGATTTTTTCAATGAGATTTGATAAGTTATTCTCTCATATAAAATCATTGATGAAATATATCTTTAACTGTTAATTTTTTATAGTCAAATCAAATTGGGTACTTTCATGCAAAACACCCTGTATAGTTATTGAATACTAGAACATTGTTTAATTAATTATTTTATTGCATTCATTTAATAATAACCCTTTTGCATTTATTAAATAATTCATTGACTTTAGTGTTTTTATTAATCCCCATGTACATAGTATTTCTTACAATCTTCTTGATTTGGTCATTACCTTTGAGAGGTCAGATCCTTCTCACAAACCTAAGGTTGAGTTTGATCTCAGGAGTTGGTTTGATTTGCAAAAGAGCCAAACTTTACAATGAGAAACAAGAATTTCCAATCATGAGATGTCACAGGTGGAATTTACAACTTTATTTTCTAAATTTCGTTTAAAAATCAGTTTAGACTAAAAAAAAATTTAAACAGCAAAATTAAAAATTCAGATAATCTAAAAGCTTGAAGATGACTTGTTTCTCACAAACATCTTAGCTCTTACTACTAGATAATCTATTTAAATCAAAACTTTTTCTTTTAATTCCTGCTCAGTTCCTGAAGATTACTTCAATTTTTCAGACTTTAATCTGAAACTGAACAAACTGTTTTAGGCTTATTACTATATTCTACAAATAAAATAAATTCAGAAAAACTGACATAATTTTAAAAATAAATTATGGTACTTTGAATGTACTTTTATTTAAATTAGTGAATGTTACATACTTTATGATACATATTTAAATAAAAATGTAAACATCCAAACCCAATAGTTATACAGTATATTAAAGCCATTACAGTGAAACCTCCATTAATGGACACGCCTGAATAGAGATACCTTTACTTAATGGACTTTTTACAATCCCCAGACCTTTCAAATCAGACAACTATTATATTTACCTCTAAATAGCAGACATTCTAAATAACAGATGCTGTTGTCCATAACCTACCTTACAAAAACACAAAGTCCCACCTTCAATATTCTGAAAAAATGAATTATGTACAAAATATTTTAAAACTAAAACAAAGAATCAGTTCAAATACTCTTTCAGAGGAATTTTGACTGCAGGCATCAAATAAAGACTGACTTAAAATAGGAATAGTGGGGAGGAGCATTTATTGTCATACATATTAACATTATTAAACTTATCTTATTTGGAACTAGCAGACCCCGCCACGCCTTGTTGTGGCTCAAAATGTATCTATTATAAATGTATAACACTTCCCCAGTGGGGAAAAATTTTTCGAAAAATTTTTTCTTAGTGTACATTCTGTTGACGTACCCTATTAAAACGCAATCAAAAACGCAAAAACCCGCATCTAAAATAGTATAATAGAAGCCAAGTTTTTCAGAGTAAGCCTTAATCCTGTCTCTCTCCCCCGCGGGGGGAATATCGAAAAATCCCTTCTTAGTGTACATTCTGTTGACGTACTCTATTAAAACGCAATCAAAAACGGAAAAAACTGCATCTAAAATGGTATAAATAGAAGCAGAGTTCTTTACGGTAACCTTTTTCGTAAGGCTTACCGTAAAGAACTGTCCACCCCCCATGTTTAACGGAATAATATATAGCCTATGTCCACCCTGAAGTTCCATTCTAAATATTGGTGAAAGAATTTTTGAAATCGGATGAGTAGTTTCGGAGATTACCTGCTGCATACAAACTAACATACATACATACAAACATTACCTCTTTATAATATTAGTATAGATTAAGCTTATGATACCACAAAACCATAACCTTTTTTAAAGTTATTCATTCATTCCACAAGAAATGCAGTACAGTAGTAATGAAAACGAAACAGTTTTAAGGTTAATCCAGGGATGCACAATCTTTTTTGAAAAAGGGCCAAATTAGGATTAAGTTTACTGACTGGGGGGGCCGGACCTCCAAGTGATTAATGCGATGGCTGAGATTGGATGTTGGCGGCAATCTTCTTGATGTCTGGCGTAATGGCAGATGTTGAAACAATCAGCAGATTTTCCAAATTCTTGTTGGTTAACCTGTTCCGTGTTTTGCACTTGTTTAAATTCATAAGCGAAAACGCTTGTTCGCATACATAGATACTGCCAAACATGCTTGCACAAAATCGAGCATTGTCTTTCAGTTTTGGAAATGATGTATCTGGCAGTTCTTTGTAGAATGTGAGAAGATTAGAATTTTTAAACTGTGATTTCAATTCATCACTGCACTGGATGTCTATCAACTCAAGTTGGACATCTGGAGGGGCATCTTCCACTTTCACATCAAATGGAGTTGAAAAAAGTTGCAGGTAGATCTTGTATTTCTGGAATTCACCAAACCTCTCATTGAATGATGTAAGGAGGGTGTTAACTTGGTCAGAGTAATCCATCTTCATATGTGGGTATTTCTCTTTCATGGCCTTGCAATGTGGAAAGTGTGTAAAGTTCTCTGATTGCATGTGGGACTTGAAAAGTGATAGTTTGGTCATAAATGCATTGATGTTACTTGTCAACTGAGAAACAAGTTGCATCTTTCCCTGCAATCTCAAATTAAGGTCGTTTAGATAAGCAGTAATGTCAGCAAGGAAAGCTAAATCACACTGCCATCTTTGTCCCTCCAAATTCCTTGTAGTGTTCCCCCGTTCTTTGAGGAAAGTGATAATAGGCCCCAATAGCTCCACAAATCTCTTGAGGACTGTTGCCTTGCTCAGCCAACGAACTTCAGTATACGTGGGCAGGTCAGCATAATCAGCATCTATTTCTTCAAGAAATGATGTGAAGAGTCGATGGTTGAGTCCATGACGGCGGATTAAGTTCACAGTATCATAGACATCTTTCAGCAGACGTTCAAATCCCAGCTTCTTTGCACAAAGTTGCTGTTGGTGAATTATGCAATGATACTGGACTAACTCCTTTTGCCTGTCCCCAAGGTGGTTTTTCAGCAAGGTGACCATGCCATTCTCACATCCAACCATAGATGGTGCTCCATCAGTGGCAATGCTGGATAGCTTGTCAAAGTCCAGTGCTGATTTGTTGCAAACGCTCAATAAACCAGTAAGTAAGTCAGCACCAGTTGTATGTCCGGAAAGTGATGCCATGCCAAGAAATTCTTCATTCACAATAAAATCTAGTGAAACACTTCTAATAAACACAATCACTTGTGCTGTTGATGATATGTCAGTGGATTCGTCCACAGCCAAAGAAAAATAAGCACAGTTTGCAACTAAAATATTAAGTTGGCCAGAAATGTCTGATGCAATTTGCGAGATTCTCCGTTGTATCGTCATGCGGTTAAGACTGATTGTTTGAAAACACTTTGTCTTCTCAGGACACATCTTCTCACTTGCGATGATAAGACACTTTTTTATCATATCGCCATCTGTGAAAGGTTTCCCATTCTTGGCTATTAAAGCAGATATTTCTAGGCTGGCTTCAACAGCCGCATCCAATTCTCCAGATTGTTTCTTGAACACATTTTGTTGGCTGATTAGTGATCGTCGTAACGATTCGATTTTCCGTTTGCGTTCCGTACCTTGCAGAAGGAAATCCTTGTGTTGGCTTTCATGATGTCGCTTCAGGTTGAATTCTTTTGGCACTGCTATTGTTCCATTGCACAAAAGGCAAATAATGCTGTTGTTCTGTTGCACAAAACAGTACTTGTTAGTCCACACTTCCACTTCTTGAAACTGATGATTCTCGCGATTGACCTTGCGTTTAATGCCCGGCGCCATACTGTTCACTCTGCAAAACAATGTCTCATTGTGCCGAAAATTCTGAGGCCCGCAACAAATCATGTTTGAGATAAGGCAAGCTAGACTACCACGTGCTTTGTTCTGTATCCACTCTGACCAAAGACTAAAGAGGCGGGGACAGAAGACTATTACGCACACGTGGCCAGGCAGGTCTTAATTCGTTCGACCCCTGTCCGGGCGTCTCCACCATTTCTCAGAATTTGTGAGTCAGATCGTCAACATGCCAGGTGCAGGACACTAATCCATCATAAATGTGGTTACCATTCTTACCTAAATTATATTTATGGCCCGTCAGTTTTACCCCCGTGTTCAGAAATGAATCAAAAGTGATTAACACAGTGCAGTGGAAAATCTGAATATTTTAAATATAATTATTAAAATTGCGATATCTCGTTTCAAATTGGCGCTAGAATCAATCTGTTTTTTTTTTTTTTCTGTCACAAATATATCACAGTTTACGACTGTTAAATTTCAAATAAAATAAAAATTAAAAATAATAATTTAATTTTAAATTTACGAAAAAAAGAATGTAAAAATAAAAGTAAATAAAAAGTTCCAATTAATTTACTATTTAAATAACCTAAATATATCTGTTTTCTTTCAAACAAAAGAAATCGCAGCTTTCTAGCTACACGGAATCATTTTACAACCCTCTTTGTTGACAAGAAGTTTATGGCTTGACGCGGTTTGTAATAATTATTAAATCCAAAATATTTAGTGCAAACGACTTCCTTTTAGTCGTATAATGACTATTCCAACTACAGTATTAATTTTCTTGGTCCAACTTAATAATAAATTTGATGCAAAAAAAATTTTTTCTATTCTTTGTCTATGGAGAGATATTGTAAATTATTGGTTGTAATAGCTTTTTGTACATTCCTTTATTGAACTCTGGTTAGTTTTTTCTAGTTTGAATGACATTAGGTTGACGAATAAGCGTGTTTTCAGAAAAGATTGATTCAAATTCGACTATACCAATCAGAATCTAGAATGTAAACAAATGCTAAAAAATCATTATTTTCATGGTTTTTCAGCGCTATTTTCACTTATTTTTGTTATTTGACGCTATTTAGACGAATAAGCAAGTTTTCCGAAGCATAAAATTGAAAATTTCCTGTCAAAATAGAAACTTCTAATAACATCGGAAATGATGTTCTAACATCATTTTATTCTATTTGATTCTTCGAAAAATCGTTATAATACTATGTATTAAACTTAAAATATTCGATATCTAAACCAGAAAGTGTTAGCTAGAAATAGACTTATTTATAGAACAACCCCCCATTTCTTACCTCAGGGAAAGTCATAAAACAGTTGGGTGCTAATGACTTTGTGAAAGGAAAAAAGTTCTACACTTAGAAACTTCGAAAGAAGGGATTTGACCTGTACCGTCTGCGGGCCGCATAAACATTGATAGGGGGCTGTATGTGGCCCGCGGGCCGCAGGTTGTGCACCCCTGGTTAATCCTATACAATCTGTTTGCTATTTAGAATTCAATTAAAATGTAATTTATACAGCTGAAAAGAAAAATAATATACTGTATATATATTTTAATTATATTTGCTATGTATACTTTTAGGTATTTTCACATTCCTAATGCAAATTTGATGTTTTTGTAATCCATTGTATTCTTCACTTTATAATGACTATGTTAAAATACAAGATGGCTGCTGGCATGTACCTCCGAATACAGGACACCTCTAAATAGTGAACAAACTTTGCAGTCCTTATAGTGTCCACAAATAAGAGGTTATACTGAATTATTATTATTATTAATTAAATGCTAAGTTATTTGGCACTAG
This sequence comes from Centruroides sculpturatus, assembly GCF_000671375.1. Classification (NCBI taxonomy): domain Eukaryota; kingdom Metazoa; phylum Arthropoda; class Arachnida; order Scorpiones; family Buthidae; genus Centruroides; species Centruroides sculpturatus. Next base: position 406,611 of record NW_019384877.1, read on the forward strand.
ACACAGATGTTAGGTTTCATCTCTTGCTAAATTTAATAATTTAATTTAATTTAAATATTTAAAACAATATTTTAATAATTAATTTAGAAAGTTCTGGAAGAAAAGAATCAAACTAAAGTAGGACTTGAACCAGCAACACCTGCACATTATGCATTGTAAAAGAAATTGACAAAATAGTCTTTTGGTTAAAAAAGAAAAAATAATGCTAAATTGTAATGAATAAGATTTTTTTTGTATAATAGTCCACTGTCAGGAATTCTGTCAATTTTTTGGCATTCAATAACATCTTTGAAGTTTAAAGTCAGAAATATATGAAATATTTAAAATACAAAACAGAGAATCAAGAATAACTATTGGTTTTATTTACTAATGGAGCCAAATATGTTCTTAATTAAGAATATCTATTTAAAATTTTGTTCTCTTTCTAAATGTTATATTTTGTCTGAAGACATTTGTAAAATGTTGAAAGTACTTGTGTATATTTGGATTAAATTAAATTAACACTGAAAGACAGTGCATATTTATTAATTGTACTGATTTGGTGTTGAGTGTGTTCATCAATTTTATTCACTTAAATTAACAGACAAATTGTTGTTTAGGTAAAAGTGCCTACAAGCCCTGATCAGATGTCTTAGCTGGCCAGTTAACAGTTCTGATCAATCTGATCTCAATTTAACTGATGAAGATCAGTAGTAGTATATTATGGGTGTAAAAATTGCAGAAAAGAGGTTTGAAAATAAATATCAACTGCAGGAGTTTGTTATCATGAGCTCAGTATAGAATACTTGAAGAAAGTCATCCACACTATACAGGAGCTAATAAGAGCTCCAGCATAATGTAGATTAATTAAAGCCTAAAGTCTTAAAGCTATTACTAAGGCTCAAGGTTGTCCTACAAAGTATTAGGATTCCATTCAACAAGGAATAACTTATTATGTAGTGTTTTTCAGGCATACTTATGCTGTAAACTTATTTAAGCTCAATGTTGCATTATATTTAATAAATTACATTGTATTGATTTATTCTTCTTGGTTTCTTCTCTTTAATACATATGTTACATTACAAATTACAACCCTAGCTTAAATATGCTATTTTGCAAATCTGTTGAACACTTTTCCTTATATATCATTATACATGATGCAATTTCCATGACCACTATTGTATTTTTAGTTGTTATAATTTTTTTAACTTTGCTATTTTATTGTAAATTTATCTATTTAAATTTATATTAAAACTCAGCTTATATAATTACTTAAAATATAAATATAGAATATTTTAAAAAATTAACTATAATTATTCATATACATTTTTTTAAAATTACATTTATATGTATTTTCAATACTGACCTGATAACAAAATTTATCATCTTTTCTATCTGGACTTGTTGGTGCAAGACACGTCTTTGCAACTTTCTGTATATGCTTTAATAACGAATCAAAATGATCAAGAATAGCTGGTATATGTGGTTGAGAAGGATTTGATGATTCAGTTTTCATCAATAAAAATTCCCATAATGTAATATTTTGTGATAAATGTGGCATTACAACTTCCATCAATTCTTCTTCTTGACAATGATTTAGGAACTAACAATATTAAAACAAATATAATTATTTTTTTTATTAAAGATATATTAGTATAACAACAATAAATAATATTAATTAAAATGTCTGAAATACATATTCTATTTATTTGATATATTATGCTTATATACATACATACAAATTTAAAATTAAAGATGTAGCAAATAATGACTTGATTTTTAAAAATATTAAGATCTGTTACAAAATACCTAAATGTTTTTAAAATATTTTTAAAGTTTTTTTTAGCAAAGATATAAAACTGGCTTGTTCATGAACCAAATAAAAAATTTATAGCCAGTTCTTATTCATAGTTCCATGAGTATATTTTTATAAAAGAAGTTAACAATTATTAGCTTCTTTTTTTAAACAAACAAATGTTCCTTTAAAATTGTTTGTGTGTTAAAAACCTTTAATTACTTAATAAATAAAATTAACAAAATTTAAAACAACACACTTATTTACTGTTAATAAAACTATTAATGAGTAAAACCTTAATATTTGATTCACACATATTTTCCACATAAATAGTTCTAGATATAGATTGTAGAAAGAAGATCTGCTAATAAAAACAACTGATCTCTCCACTTTCTAAAATATGAGAAAATTTAAATATTCTTGAATTCTTAATTGATCCTTTTAATTTTCAATCTTTGAAGGATCAATCAAACATGTTTATTACCACATTGATTAAAGCAAATGTTCATAATGCTAAAAAAATGCACATGCATTTGTGTAGGTGTATTACAAATTAATTTATTATGTGAGAACAATCTAATTTAAACATTGGTTTAGACAGTAAAAAATATTGAATTATATAATTTTGTAACAATACTTTAAGAACATGTGAACAAAATAAAAATATTTGGAAATGTTTATTCATTTGACAATAAAGATTCTATAACTAAACTAGTAAATCAAATAGATAAATTTATCACATATAAATTTTAAATTTTTATAGAGAACTCGACAAAGCATTTGAATGTTACCACAATAAATGTTGTCCAGTCAATTAGAGGGGAAAAAAAGCTTACAAAATATAATAAAAAGATCATCATAATGACAGACTATAAATGAATCATCCAAAAATTAAAAATTTAAACATAATGACTAGTTCTGACAAACATTTCTAAACAAATATATTCACATAAGAGAGTAAATGCTAAACATATTATTGATAATGCTCATCTACACAAAGCAAAATATTTTTTATTAAATGTATGTACTTATTATATCAACTTTTTTTGCATAATCTATTATGTCTATATTAACATATTTTAGTAAGCACTTTAATTTTTTAATGATAATATGTTATGCTTTGACTTACAGCTATTTAAGTTACAACAATTGTCCCATAAAGCACTCACAGTAGCCATATTGGTAAATACAAGACACACAATTAAAACAAAGCAACTACGCTGCCAACCTTATAACTGCATATAACCTCATATTCTTCATAATATACTTCATAATAGCTACACTATCTGCCACAGAGTAATTGGACACCTCTGCAAACAGCAACATGCGCTGTCCTAATACACGTCATGGCTGCTGCGAATATCAAGTGGCATCAGTCAAGTGCAAGATGCCACACAGTTCGGAGCTGTCTGATTTTGAAAAAGGTTTAATCATTGGTTATCACAGAAATGGCTGTTCCATATGTGACATATCCAGCAAGCTGAAGTACCCAAAATCAACAGTGGGCTATGTGATTTGCAAGTGGAAGGTGAGCAGTAACTGTCAGAATAAGCCCTGACCAGGCATGCCCAAGAAACTGGGCATTAGAGACCGACAGTTGCTCTCCAGAGAAATATGGAAGAACCACACCCAACTGATGGCCCACATCCATAGGGAGTTTCAAATAGCAGCTGGGACTGTTGTTTCAATGAATACCATCCATAAGGAAGCTCATCTGCTTGGTTATCATGAATGTGCTGCTGTCCACAAGCATTTCATCACCAGAACCAACAGTACTGCTTGGCTAGCTTGATGCAAAGAATGTAGACAGTGGACCATAGAACAGGTTCTCTGGAGCAATGAATCGAGGTTCACCCTCTTCCATTCGGATGGCAGAGTCTGGGTTTGGCATCTGCCTGGAGAATGCCTCTTGCCGGAACGAGTTGTGACAACAAAGAAGTTTGGCGAAGGTAGAATTATGGTTTGGGGGTGTTTTTCCTGGTATGGCCTGGGACACTTGGTTGCAATTGATGGTAGGCTCAACACCAATGCCTACTGCACTATTTTGGATAACCACATGCTTCCTACATTGTGGCAGTTTTACAGGTTGGACCCACGTTACTTCTAGGATGATAACGCCAGCTGTCATGTTGATCACCATTGCTTGGTATAGTGACAATAGGGTTAAACAAATGGATTGACTTGCCCGGACCTGAACCATATTGAGCACCTTTGAAGATGAGTTAGAGCATTGACTGAAGGGGTGTCCCCACAGCCTGAAATTGATGAAGGAACTCATATGTCTTCTCCAAGCCGAGTGGAAGAAAATACCACCAGTCGTCATACAAGGACTGGTGAAGAGTATGCCCCAAAGGGTCACAGCTTTGACTATGAAGTTTTTATAAAGTGAGAGTTACTTCTGATCATTTGACCACTATAACAAATTTCTACATTAGATTAAGTTTAGAGAATCTAGTTCTACTGGTATATATATAGCTCTATCATTTTCAAAGTAGCAGATTCAGTCTTCTATTATACAAATATTTAAGTTCAATAATAGTAGACCAATGGAATCCATGTTACAAACAGTCAATAAAAACTATATACCTACTTTTAACTCTGTTTTAATCATTAAAACACTTTATAGAAAAAGTAATTACAGTAAAAAAATCACTTAGTAATTTTATATTGAAAAAATAAATGTCAGTAAGCAACCAAGCAATCACTATATATTTTTCCATTATTTTGCTTTAAATGTTGGCACTTTCCAAATTTTTTTTATTGGTAAATTCTTATTTTTGTCACTTTAATTAATTTTTGATCAAAATTTAATTTTTCAGGTTTTCCTAAAAGAAGTTTTTCTGAATAATATGGTTAATCTGTGCTCATTTTACATATACCAAACAATACTGATTTTTTTCATGCTAATATAAATCTGTAATTTAATGAAATTAAAACATAACCTTAAATTAACTATTAAAAAAAACTAGCATTATTTGGTTTATAAGTCAGCATACAAATTTCAAACTTAATTTTTTGTACATTTGTAATTTGTATGTTTTATTTATTAAATTAAGCATCTAATAATTTCATTAATAAATAAATTGATTAATCAAAAATAAAATTTTAAATTCTTACATCTTTCAATTTAGCTTTCCGCCTAGCAGAAGCTATTTCACTGTTATAAGAACGAGGATGATGATGATCATCATCACCTCTTGTGGAACCGTGGCGTCCAAAATTCATTTGATGGCCTGATGACATAGTTGTGCTTCCAACTGCTGATGCCATAGAGCTATTTGAATTCTCATCTAGAATAAATAAATAATAAAACTCATTTAATATATTTTATTGCAATATTATTTTAAATTTTAAAAAATTAGCCACAGTAGTTCAAAATAGATAGCACAACTGAATTATTTTAAATTAAAAGTTAATTAGTAAAATTTCAAAAAATAAATAACTGTTTTCACTGGAAAGTCCTGATTATTGTTACTGTAAACTACACTTGAAGACGAAACTACAAACCCTGCAAAAAGTATTTGAACAGATGTATGAAAGGCATGATGTAAGAAAATTAAATTGTTTCATTTGAACTCATTTTACAAGAAAATAAAAATGTAATGTTCAAAACAAAAATATACATTTTATTAATTATGTTATTAAGTATTAATCACTTAATTTCAAATGAATAAACCAAGCAATTTTCCCAGAAAAGTATTTTTACATAAAGCAGTATTGGACAAAAGTTTTTGAACATAAACAGTAATAAAAAGATTGCATGAAAAATAATAGAAGTTAATATTTTGTTGGTCCTTCTCTTGATCTTATTACAGCTTTTATGCATCTTGGCACTGTCAAAATTAATTCATTAAGGTTTCTGAAGTTATTTTACTTCCAGCTAATTTCAATGGCTTCTTTAAGTTCATCTTTATTAGTTGGCACACTTTCATCAAACAGCATTTTCAACTTTGCCCATGAATTTTCAATTGGGTTTAAATCTGGGCCATTTGCAGGTTCTTAGACTTTAAAAATTCTTTATTTTGTTTGGCTTGATGGCATGTGGCATTATCATCCTGAAAAAGAACATCAGCATCACCAAAATGATCTTTGATTGTTGGAATCAGAAACAATTCTAAAATTTCCTCATATACTTCTGTTATTACAGCCTCATTAAAAAATATATATATATATATATTTTTTTTTAATGAGGCTGTAATAAGACCTTGCTTAACACTGATTCAATATAATGTGGTCTGCTTGATGCCTAAAAAACTCTCAAAATTTATGCTGATTCAAATTAACATGGTATTTCATTGATTCATATATAATACGATTATTCCCAAACACGAACCAATCAGCAAAAGGTGGCAATTTGTCGTAGTGCTGTACTTTCCTTAAATCTATGTTTGTTTTGTGCAATTTCGGAAAAATTATAACATCATGGATGCCATAGGAAATAGTGACTTGGCTTGGCAAGAATTATCTGATAAATGCATGAACAGAGTGTGGAAGAAGTTATGGCTGAAGGTATCCAAGAATTCTCAACGAGAAGAGCCTATCACTGCATCATTATGTTGACCAAATTGTCAACTTAACCAATACAGATGTAATGCAGACGAGCAGAATATTGGAGTACTGCAGGTTTCTGGTAAGAGCCTTACCAACAATGACTTCAAGAACTGGCAGAACAATGAATTCATGTAGAACTTGAAAATAGAGATTCTGAAAATGAAGAATCCAAAGAACTTGCTACAGATTTCTTTAGTAAAAGTTTGGTAACAATAACTGAAATCGTTGATCAAATTGTAGCGAATGATCTAGATTTTGAAAGGAGTGCAAAAGCAAAACGAGATGTTTTGGATGCAATCTTCTGCTACAGACATTTGCTTAAGGAGAGAAAAAAGCAACAAATGAAACTTTGCGACTTTATTGAAAAAAAAACAAGATTTTCAGAAAAGTCAGTACCTTTGTCACAAAAAATGAATGAATTAATATATTATTATGCATTTCTGTGTGCATATGTTTATGTGTCATTTAACATATATTATTATACAAATTAATATAAAAATAACTTAAAATTAAAGTAATTTTTTTATTATTTTCGGTTGCGTGTTCCCATATCCCTATTTACTCTATGTTAAAATGGTCTTGTTTAACGCTGTTTCGCTTAGCGCTTTGTCGTCTAGGAATGCATCCCCCACATTAAGCGGGGTCTTACTGTATATATATTTCCAAATCCAATAGCTGACATGCAGCTCAAATCATTAAACTTGGAAACTTAGTGTTCCTATTCAAGCAGTCTTCTTTAAATTTCTCATCTGCACATCTCCAAATGAATTTTCCTGCATCATCACCACTCTCCAATGCATATATGACTCTCATTTGAAAAAATAATCTTTTTCCAATCTTTTACAGTGTAATTTGTGTGTTGTCTTGACCATTTTAAACAATTGTTTTTGGCCAAGAAACAAAATTCTTGGCCAAAAGAGTTTTGTTTTTACTTTGCAAATGAAAAACCCTTGTCATTCAGTCTATTTCTTACTGTTCTGTGTCACAACATTTGTTTTATTTTTCTTTCATACCATATTTAATTGTTTGGAAGACAATTTTTTATTTTTAAGCATATTTTTCTCAATACATAATCTTAAGCCTTATTGGTTTTACATCATCTTGTAGTAGCTTTAGAATTTGTTTTATCACATCATTAATAAATTCTTTGATTGGGGCCATTGTTTAAGCAAAAACGGATAAAATATCACTGTTTACTTAGAAAATTACGCAAACACATCTCTTAAAAGAAATAGTTTCTTCCATTCAAATTAGAATGCTCAAATCTGTAAATTTAGAACAGTGTTCAAAAACTTTTTCCAATACTGCTTTACATAAAAATTCTTTTTTGTAAAAATGGTTTGGTTTATTCATTTGAAATTATATGATTACTATTTAATAACCCAATGAATAAATTGTATAGTTTTCTTTTGAACATTACATCTTTATTTTCTTGTAAAATGAGTTAAAACTAAATGATTTAATTTTCTTACATCATGTTCAAATACTTTTTGCCAGGGATTGTATATTACAATGCTCTCAATTTTTGTAGTGTCTTGCCCCTGTACATCATACTTTTCCTGTTAACAATGGAGTCATCTAACTCTGCTGAAGAGAAAATTTTTAATTGAAATAACATGATTTTTGGTCTAAACTGGATGTTTGTATGTAGTTAATCAGGGTCTCCTGCCTCTAAGCTTTCCATACTTGGTTTTGATTTTCATCTATCTAACACCATTCTTGAGATTAAGGAAGGGCAGACAACAGAACAGACGTCAGTGGGAATTTATAGATCTACAATTTTTGAAAAGTGAAACCCAACAATCTCTTATTTCTAGAGTGAGACTGTTGTCTATCATTATCTCATTAAATAAAAGTGACATTTAAATATTACAAAATAAAATCTTCAAAGAAAAATTAAAAAACATTAACTGCTGACTGAATCATATTATTAATAAATTTACCTTGTGTGCTTCCATCTTCAATATCAATAATATTTCCATGTGATGGATTCAGTCTGAAATGACGTGCTAAGCCACCTCGTCCAATATAAGCTTTATCACAATAACGACATTTATAATTTCTTGGTTTTGCAGTTGTAACACCTTTATAATAAATAAATAAATAAAATCAATCATCAATGCAAATTTCAACTCTGAAAATTAAAAATAATGATATTGAATACTATAACAGAAAAAATCTAATTATTAAAAAAATTTAATTTTGTATTTATGAAATCTTAGAAATTATTTGATAAATGATTGTTAACATAATAAAATATTGTTAAACTAAACATCAAAGATCATGATGAGTGTTTTATTTAAAAAATGACACATTAACACACATAATTTCTATGCCTATTCTTGGTAACATCTTACGTCAAAATTACTTGACAACAGATTTTAAATTTTTGGAAATTTAACATTTTATTTTCAAAAAAATCTAAATCTAAATTGTTATACTGTATTTCTATTTAAAAAGCTTTAAATTGTAAAAATGTCAAAACTTCTGTAATTAAATTTAAATATTTAATGTTATTAATTTAATAACTAAATCATTTGTTTCATCAACATCCATATTCATGTGAGTAAATGTTGACAAAAATCTCAGCTCTCACATCATGGATGCCATAGGAAATAGTGACTTGGCTTGCAATATTCACATCAATATTTAATTTCTTATATCATAATTTAAAATTTTCATACATATCATTGTAGTTTAATTTCTAACATATCTGACAAATTTCTTAGCTGAAAAATAAAATTTTATCATATATATTAGAAGTCATAGAATATTTCATTTAATAAAAAGTACTCTTTTTTCCCCCTTCAAAAATTTCATAAACTACTCAAAGTAAATCTGTTATAGAGGTATATATGTAATATTGGTTATCTAATTATTAGTGAACAATTATGAAACATTACTTTCAAATATTTTTTATTACAAAATAATTTTAGAATTACCTGGTTATAAAAATTTGGCTCACTTTTTAAAATAAAAACTGAATGTATTATGTTGCTGTTAAATAAAAATACATATATTAATTTGATCATTCAAAAACTTAGATTTTAAAATTTTGGTATGAAAAACTAATCTTAGTCTTTTTGGAACATCATTTTTTTTTTTTTGTAGCATTAATGTTCATAAATTAGTGCATTTCAAACCTCTGCTTTTTGATTACTGTTATTGTGCAACTGCCAAAAGCCCTTTGACCTGAAAAGTCCATTGTGCATCCCACAAGAAATACTTTAGAAGTCTGATCTCTTTAAAGAAAGATAGTAGACCTCTAAAGAAAGCTAAAGGATGTCAGTAGGATACATAAAAAGAAAACCCAAATAAACAAGTCTGCCTGAGCAAAAGATCTGCACACTCACAAATGAGATGCAGAGGAGTCTCCTATTCAGCAGATCTGAAAAACTGTAAGGAAGAAAATTTCAGTCAGCATATAAAAAAAAACAAAAACAATCACAACACCAACCAAAAAGTGAACATAATTATTGTTAAAAGCCAAAAAATCCTTAATTTATCCGGAGAACAGGATAGACAAAAATGTACCGCTCAGCTTTAAATCAGGAATTACCTCCTCTTTCTTTCTGATATCTTTCAACATAATAAAAATGCTAATGATTTTACTAAACATATTTTAAATTTCGATATTTCAAGTAAACAGTAATATACAGGGTGTATCAGAATGACGTTTTAAAAATTTGGGGGATTGTAGAGGATGAAATTTTGAACGTTTTGATATAAGGAACCTATAACCGGAAATGTGATATAAAGTTTCTACAGCACTTTGCATGTTCTATGCGGTTGGTATGCTGAATGAAATAGCAGAATACAGTATTTATGACAAGTTTTATTGACAAAACAGTAGAGTACAATCAAACTGTACATCGAATCAATGGCTGCACTACTTTAGAATAATGTTCAATGTGACGACCACCAACTTCGTTACATAATGTGCAACAACAAACCATGTTTTGTCTGACCCTCTGTAAGATGCCACACTCCTCTCTGATGGTATTAAATGCTGTAAACATGCGCTCCGTAAGCTCATGAACTGTTCCTACAGGTGTTGCGTACACAAGAGACTCATATTGACTAGTTGTGTGTTTACAGCACAGCACCAGTGGATGCAAGGGGTGACCTGAAGGATGACAAGCACTAAGTACACAACATCCTGTACACGGGCTCAGTTAGACCACTGTAGTCGTGTGTTTACAGTCTTCCATCCGCAGCAATAACAAGACATCAATGGACGGAAGGATAGCTACCAAAGTGAAGAGCGGTCAAGCACTTCCTACCGCTGTAGACACTTTAGTTCAATTTTCCGGCTATAGATTCCTTATATCAAAACATTCAAAATTTCATCCTCTACAATCCCCCAAATTTTTATAATGTCATTCTGATACACCATGTATATAATTTATTTTTGAGTGCAATTAATTCCACTATCATCTCATATAACTTTGTTTTCAAAATAAGTAGTCATAATCATAATCAAGATGACAAGACATATTGATTCCTGAACACAAAGGAAAAGATGTAAAAGAATTAGATGAAGACAAATATAATCCCAAGTTATTAGATTCACAACACAAAACTTACTCAAGGAATCTTTATGTTTATTTTCTGTAAAGTTTTTGAGTAAAATTTTTCCTTCACCAACAGTACATCATACAGATATTTAATTATAAAACATTTGAATTTCTATCAAATCTTCAGTTGATATGTGAAGAACATACTACATGATTATAATCTGTATATATATATATATATATAACAAAGTATGTTTTATACCATTGTTAGATAGCCTACAAGAAAAACCTACATGTAATATATATATTTAAAAAAAAAGTTGTCTTTATTCACTTCTATATTTTAAAACTACACAATGATGGTATATGTAGGTTTTTCTTGTAGACTATCTAACAATGGTATAAAACATTTTTTTAAAGCATGAAAAAAATATCCCTTTTTTGACAGACTTAGCTTAAATTTTATTAATGTAAATATTGTTCTTTAAATTTTTTATTTTCTTTTGCAATTTATGCTCAAAACAGAAATCATAATAGAGACTTAGAAAGAGTTTTGATCATTAGCACGCTCCACTATAGTGGTGAAATGCTTATGTTAGGACTTTTGTGTGTCTATCAGATGTGCATGCACATGCACAAAAGGGAACTGAATGTTTTTGTTTATGGTCATTGTAAGCTATAGTAAAAACTACGTGGTTCCTCTGGAATCTATAAACCACATCCCTTACTATATATGTTGATTCCAAGAATTTATAAAATTTATTTTAAAACATAATTAATATTTGATTTACTTTTGTGGAGCATGCTATCAGATCGCTTGTTTTAAATTTTAATTACAAATACATTTTTAAACTTTTCTTAACTATAAATAAATCAATACATAAATATACATCATAAATTAATATTAAAGCTATAAACAATACTAATTCATGGTATATTACTTTTTAAAAGTAATTTTATTTGTTTTTATTTACATTACAGTGCTATAAAATATGGTTTTAGAAATAAAAAAATATTCACGTCATTCCACAAACACATGTAACTTTCATAAAATATCATTTTCCTGTTCACAAAACAATAATATATTTCATGATTTCATAATCATCTTTTTTGAAATATGTGGATAAGTTGTGACTCTAAACTTTGAAAATTAAAAAGCTTAACTCTGAAAATTTCTTCTTTCTATGTATCCAGAGGCAAAATTGTTTTTACCCCTCAGGCTGTGAGGGAAATTTGTACAGCAAAACCAGCTAAAAAGCTTTCCCTTTGGCTGATTTCACGTTTAAAAAGTTAAATGAATAAAATTGATACCTCCATTATAGTTTTCCTTTTTCTTCCTAAAAACTTGTTTAAAAAAAAAAAAAAAACATTTTCAGTGATTAATATTATTATATAATCTTGATGGTATTCATGGCCATTTTCTTTTATCTGCTTTGGAATCAAAAATTCTTATTGTTTAATTTTTATTCTTAACATTTAAGCTATTTAAGTTACTTTCTTCACTATATAAAAGAAATTTTTGGCTGACTAAATTTGCTAAAGAAATAAACTCATATTATTTCATCCTTGGAGTTTTTAATTTATTTGTAACCTTCTCATTCATCACTAATGCACTTGTTGCAAGTTTATTTTTAATATTTTGCTTTTTTGTTTGTTTTTTATTTACTCAATGTTTAATATTATCTTTATTTATTTTTTAAAATATTCTTATTCTTTATTTTCTTTAAACTTTTTGTATAAATGAAAATATATAAACTTTAATCATTTTTTTTCAACTTTGCCTGTAAACCACTAAAAAAAATCAGAAAATAAATCTGTATTTGATAACTGTTGATGAGAAATACGTACTTCAAGACAATATACAGTGGAACCTCGGTATACGTCTGCTTTAGAATACGTCCAATTCGGAATACGTCCTGTTTGGACGAAACAAATTTTGCTTGGTATACGACTTTTGTTCGGTATACGACTTAATTCAATTATATGCGTCATCTATGAACAAGTATCACTATCGGTGTACTACACTAGACTAGACATTCACAGTGCTAAGGTTTATAAATTTGTTAAATTTATTTTGATTTTAATTTGTAAGTAACATTTTATTATTTTTATTAATCTTGAATTGCAAAAGGGCAACAGAAAAATAAAAAAAATGACTAGAATGACAACAGAACTGAAAAAAGAGATTGTTGAGAAATATGAAGGTGGCACGCGTGTTCGAGATTTAACGAGATTTAACTGTTGCATTCCGTATTCCGAGAACGACGATATCGACAATCGTGAAAAATAAAGACATTATTAAATCTGCTAACATTGCAAAAGGGGTTAAATCAATTTCTAAACAGAGATCGAAGACATTAGATCATGTCGAGAAATTGCTTTTGCTTTGGATAACTGAAAAACAGTGTGCCGGCGACAGCGTATCGGAAGAAATTATTTGCGAGAAAGTTAAAAGGATACATACTGATCTCATGAAAAATCAAGCAGAAACTAGCGAGGAAAACGAGGTGTTTAAAGCCAGCCATTTTTTTACATGAGAACGGATTAATCATTTTTACATTACTTCTTATGAAAAAGGTTGGTTTGGTATACGTCCTATTCGGTATAAGTCCAAACACCAGGAACGGATTAAGGTCATATACCGAGGTTCCACTGTACATTGAATCAGTATGTTTGAAGAAATCATAATATGGTAATAGAAAAAATGAGGGGGTGCCATAAAAGTTGAAAAAAGTTCAAAATGAGCCATAATTGAAAACATGTTGAGAATAGATGGATTATTTTATTAAAATTATTTTGTTATACATTGTTTTGCTTCAAGTCTCAGTTTTCAAGAACTTATTAATGGCATTAAGTGATTAAGGAACTAAAACCATTACTATTCAGCATAAAATTTATAAGAATTGTGTCAAATTTTTGAAAGGGTTTTTTGAAAGCTCCATGTTTTGAGACCTCCTAAACTCAAAAAAGTAAAAAAAAATTCCATATATGTGTTTGTGAGTGTTGGCTTGCACGAGCATTATCACACTGTGAAGAGACACGCCAAGCCTCCCACCACAGCAATGCATAACCTTATCTTACATTGCATTTTCTAACTGTAGGTAAATTCCAGGAACGTTTCGACTGCTCCTTGTATACTAATACCATAATCTATATTGACGTTAAATGATGTCTTATGTATTGTTGATGTAGATGTAGGTTCATGTTATTTGAAAAACAGATGAAAGTAATGTAAATTAATCAGATTTCAAGAAAAGAATTCAATCAATGTTATTCTTATTGAATCATGTTTGCAACCTCCATCATTTAATTCCCAGTTCATAGAATCAATCTTACTGTTTATAGACAAAACTCAACAACAACAATAATAATAATAGATAATTACAAATATACTTGTATTTATTCTCATTAATGTTATAACAAGATGATGTTGAACGAAAAAGTGAGGACCTATTATATTCATTTTTCTGAACACAAGTTACATCTGTAATCAGAGGCATAGCTACCATGGAGCAGTTGGACCAAACTGCTCCAGGCGCATGAATCACGAGGGTGCCAAGTTAGAAAGGGTGAAATAAAAACTTGTAAAAACATTTATAAAATTTTTTTTGGATTTAATAATTAATTAATTAACTATTAGATTTGAATCTGTTCGACAATTATGTACACTTTTTAAAAGCTTATTACCTGCATATCTTGTTGCGTCATCTGATAAAAATATTCTGGAAGGATCAGAATTGTTACAATCTGCATATCCCCCTCCGACATTTTGCCTAATTTTGGATCTCAACTGCTTCGATTTTAAATGTGTTTTTATACTCAGGTAAAAGAAATTACTTCTGTAGGCCAAGTTGCTGAACTACTTTTAATTCACACCACAGTCTCAAGTAGCTTCTCCAACATTATTGCAGCATGCCTCATTTTATAACTTTGTGGGTAATGACAGTGACAACAAAACAAAGTTTTTCAAAACTAAAATTAATCAAAACTTATTTAAGAAGCAGCATGTCACAACACTGTCTTAGCTCTGGCTATTATATCAATTAAAAAAAATACCTACCTTGTCAACTTGATCGGGAAAAAGTGAATGACTGATTATCAAATGAAAAAGCAAGAAAAAAAAAAAAACTTTTCAACGTTACGCACGCAATTTTTAAAATATAACTTAAACGTTCTTACGTAATTTTTATGAATGCAAAAACATTCAAAATTCCAAGAATTAAACCATGAAAANAATGAATATCTTATTACTGAAATGCCTCAAATTTCAAATAAATTATTATTGAGTAAGGTTTTAAATTGAAATAATTAGATATATATGTTTTTAAATTAAATGTTCAAAATAAATCTTGCAAGACCTATTCCAAGGAACAAGGGGGCACACCAATTCTACTTGCTCCAGGGCACTGAATATGTAGCTATGGCACTGTCTGTAATCTATTTGGTTTTAAAAAGTTAAAAATTTTTTTTTTAAACTTATAACTCCATTCATTAGTAATTAATCTATCATTAAGCTAATTTTTGGTCAAAAATTAATTTTCATTAAGTTAATAATAAAAGTAGAATCAAACAGCAATAAATTATTACGAATTTTTTTATTTAAACAATAAAATATTATCATCTCAACAGAAATTGAAAAATGCTAAATTCTATTGTACAATTACTTTTTCACATTATTTTCATTTTTAGACTAGTTCATTAACATCTGCACTAAAATTGCAGGTATGACAGATAAATAAAGTGGGTTCAGAAAATGAATTGTGTCATTTTTTCAGAAATTTGAAAATTTGTTTTTAAATAAAAACATGTTTTAAATAAATAAATTATTGCATTCTGAATCAAAATTTATTTATTTAGATAAATGCTGTGAATTTTATTTTAAAAAATATTGTAAATTTATACTTTTTTTAAAATTATTAAGTATCAAGGCTATAATTCTATATGATGTATTTTGAATTTATTTTATTAGATTTTGAATATGTATAAAATGATTTACTTTGTAAACATTTTTCATAAAACAAGTTCACACCTTTCAATATAAACACTAGTAAAAACACTGCACAAATCTTATCAATGTTATTAAGATTTTGATATTGAGAAAATTAGAATTGTTTTACAGAAAAAATAATCAAATGAAAATGCCGGATGTAAAAAATACATGATAATATGCAATGGGTCAATAAAATATTTGCACACCCTGAATTTTATGAAAAAATCATAAAACTGTACGCATTGATAAATGTTACTTATAGAAGTTTATAATACACATAATGTACATATAAATCAATGTTATAGTTTTATTATTATTCTCTTTTCAAAGTGTAATAAAAACTGTTAAAATGAAATGCAAATAAAGCATTTGCATACCTTACTATATATTAGGGGCAATCAAATGAAAACGAGACAGACTATATAACAAGTGTGGCACAAAAGTTGGTAATGCAGGTAGGTGTGTATATAGAAGTGCCTTCTATTAAGAATCAGGAAGGAACAGCGTGAATGTTCACTGCTGTGCCATTTGTCTGTTAGACGTGCTCGAAGTGAGGTCAGCGAGTTGTGTGTGTGTGTGTCCAACATCACTATGGAGATCTGCTGCTTGTTGACTTTCTGGAACACAGCATCACAATTAACACACAGTGGTACATAGAAACTTTGCAAAAATTGAAGTGTGCCATCAAATTCAAACACCCAGGAATGTTGACAGACAGCATCATTCTGTTGCAGGATAATGCCCACCCACATATTACCAAGGTTGTTTTGACTATGCTGCAGAAGTTTCGCTGGGAACTTCTGCAGCATAGTCCATACACATCCTCCATACAGTCCTGATTTCTCCCCATGCAATTTCCATATTTTTGGAGCCCCGAAGAAAAACATTCGTGGCGGTCAATTTACTTCAGATGAAAAGGTGCACGCCTGGGTACAATTATGGTTCTGTAGGCAACCGCAAACATTTTTCTATGAAGGCATTGACCATCTTGTTTCACAGTGGGATAAATGTATTAACAGTTATGGCAATTACTTTTGAAATAATAAACAGTTTACTTACTTTTTTCCCATCTGTCTCATTTTCATCTGACTGACCCTAATACATTAATCAGTAAAGAAATTTTTAAAAATGCTGCAAAATTAGTTCTATCCATGTCAAAATGATTACAAGAACTGAATGAAAGAAAAGAATTTCATAGAAAATATTTAAGGACTTAATAGAGAACTGTTAAGGACTTCTGATTCAGTGTGCAAATACTTTAGTGATCTATTATATATAAGTTATGAATAAAGAGTAAAACTGATTCATTATTTTTGTCAAAAGACTTGAAAAAGAGGGATATAGAAAAAAGATAAGATGCAGAGAGATCTATATACATATATACACAGTACATACAAAAATCATATTTGCCTGTATGCATTTACTCAATCAAAAAACATACATCAATATATTTTTTCCATTGTCAAGTCCAATTTACATTACTTTTTTTAAATCATTAATCTTCATTTATTAATAATTTCTTTCTCAATCCGAACAATAAACTTTCAATATTTACATGTTTGCTTGGTGATTGTGAGAACAATCATTAACAAACAAGAAACATAAAAAAAGTACTATCAAACTTGAATGCATGAACTGATTTGATAAAACACGGCACTAGTTTGACATTTAGCTTCATTGCCTCCAGCTCATTGCCTGGCAAATAAGATATATGCAACAAAGTTCACTCTAACTTCAGCACCAGAGTAAAATCTTCTCTTCCCAGAATCTGTTACCGACGCGTAACACATATAAGAAAACATTTTCAAACTATCTCGCAGTTCTTCCTCAGGTCAACTAGCTTAGGAATGCTTCAGAACAGAGCGTGTGGAATTCGATGGGATCAAATGTCATTTTGACGAAGTCAGTTTTGCTTCACATGCGCGGTTGTGAGCTGGTGGAGGTAGCCACAGGTCGGCATCTAAAAGGGACTGCCTGGCCAGCAACAGTCGTTTGACACTCGTGGCTATTTGGCTGGCTTTGTAAACGGCTATGGATTCTAGCCATTTAAGGTGGTCCTGGTGGGGTATGTGACGATGACTGTAGCTCTATCAAACTGCGCCTCGACATCTGGATCAGACGCATACGTAGCAAGTGCAGTGGTGAACCACCCATGTTGGATATCCGCTCTTTGTTCTCTTATATGGGTACTTAGGGAATGCTTGGTAGAACCGATGTATAATAAGTCTTTGCCCCACCTGTTGTCTTTAAGAGGGATGGAATAAACGCCGGGAAGCCTGGTGCAATCTGGAGGGTCTTTTTCATTCCGTAGGATATTGAAAATCGTGGGACATCTCCCATACGCTATCCATACCCAATGCTTGCTGGCTATCTGTGTATGCACCACTCTAAGATACGGGTTAAACATGATGAGAACATGTGGCGAACTGTGAGGTTCCTTGTTGGCATTACCATTCATGGTGGAGGTGTGTTCCAAGCACTGGTATTGCTTGAGTAAACAGCGCGTCAGGGTAGGCTACCCATGTTCGGTTGCTATCCTCTTAATTCAGGTTAAGTCAGCTGTTAGGGCTTGCTTGGTTGATGAATGCGAAAACGCCCTTCTGACTAGAGTGTTAAAAGCTGCCATCTTGTACGAGAATCGGTCACATGAACCAGCCGGTATGTATGTAGGACCACCTTAAATGGCTAGAATCAATAGCCATTTACAAAGCCGGCCAAATAGCCACGAGTGTCAAACAAAAGGAGGAGCTAAATCTGTTGCTGGCCAGGCAGTCCCTTTTAGATGCCGACCTGTGGCTACCTCCACCAGCTCACAACCGTGCATGTCAAGCGAAACTGACTTCATCAGAATGACATTTGATCCCGTCAAATTCCACACGCTCTGTTCTGAAGCATTCCTAAGCTAGTTGACCTGAGGAAAAACTGTGAGATAGCTTAAAAACGTTTTCTTATACGTGTTATGTGCTGGTAACAGGTTCAGGGAAAAGAAGATATATGCAAATTCACATAGCTAGTTGTACACAGTTCAAACTACTATCTGCTATACCACATTCCAAAACATTAACTGCTGTTACTACTATTGATGCATACATTTGTGTGGAAGGTGTTGTTTTCTTAAAAATGATCAATCCAGGATTAATGCACTTCAAGATTAAAAATTCTGACTAATAAAAGCAGGAAAATGATAAACTGAAGAATAATTGATGTGAATTTAATTCCGATATGAAAGGTTGGAAGTCTTCCAGGCATTCTTTTAAGACAAAGCAATTAATTACAGGGAGGTGGAATCATTCTCCCATGCCTGAAGATCTTTATTTCATATTCCTTTATGATTTTTCAATTTCATCCTGCAAATTTAAATGACATCATCTATCACATGTCAGTTACAACCAATACTATCATGCAATGTTAATTTTTTCAAATTTCTTGTTCTTCCAAATCACATTTTAACCTAAAGTTAACAACTTAAGTTTGTCAAAAACATTTGGTTTTAAGTATTTCTTAAGTTAAAATTTAACTGCTGGATTTTCTGGTTTGTGAATGTTTTTAATATATTACATCCAGTTCTCAGTTATTATTACAATTTCCATAGCTTAATTGGAATTTGTTCAGGGACCCTAAAAATTGAACAATGTTTTTGGGAAAGCAATACATCCAGGAACAATAGACTGAAATTCTACCGTAGTTATGAAAATAACCCTACTATTACAGAAGGTATAAAAATTCAAATTCAGATAACAATAATGACTGGAATAAAATAACAAAGAAAAAATTGTTGGTATTAATTTTTAAAATAAATTAAACCAAAATATTTTGAATAAAAATTTGACTATTAAGATAAATTTTGTGTAATATTGTACACTACGATGTACTATGACCTAATTAACATTCACATTCACAGTATGTCTTAGGAATGTTCATAAAATAACATAAATAAATCAGCAGACAACTGGCATTTATAATGAAATATATAAATATCAAAATTAAACAAATTAAAACTGAAATGAATACATTACATCACAATATATAAATATGTATTTTTATTAAAAATGAGAAAAATTCTGTCCCCCATGAGCATGTTTATACTGACTCTTTAGGGAGAATTCACACATTACACACCATTGTTTGACTGTCCCCAGACTAATGGTTTTAGAATTACTTTTAGTTAATAGAAAAACTCTTCTAAACATACCGTATTTCCATGCATTTAAGAGCATAGTCTTATATATAGAAAAAAATTAGTACTATATTCTTCAATGTACCTAAAAATTTTAAAAGCAATTTTCATATATTTGAAGAATTTGTTTACTTTGGCTTTTTATTTTTAATAATGATTACTACAGAGATGCCACTGTCTATTTGGAAAAAAGCCTACATGGCTAGCATCTACATATAAACTGAAAGAAGGAGAGAGAGAGAGAGAGAGAGAGAGAGAGATGCCAGTGAATAGTTACTGACTGTATCATTACATTTATATTGATACAGCAGTGCAGTGCCAAAATAAGCTGACAAGTATAAGAGCACCCTCTTATATGTGAGGTATGTTCTTATAAGTAAAGCAAGACATGTATTTCAAATTGTAAAAACAACTGATTTCCATGCATATGAGCATGCACTTATATGCATGGAAATACAGTACAAAAAAATTAATAGAATATTCACTAAAACATAAATATTTTAGTCAGTTTTCACATACTGTAAACCCCACAAACTTGACTAACAGGGAGTGAAGGTTGTTGAAATTTATGAAAGCCCAAATTAGTGAGGCATTTTCTCTAATGACATGGAAAATGAGAACATGAATATACAGTATAGAAATTTATTAAGATCAGCTCTATACAAAAGTTTTACTGAGCTGAGATTATATTGTAAAATTTATTATTACAGAAAATGAGCTCAAAAAATTTCATGACAGTACAGTATACATCAATGTATAATATTTAGTAATTTAGTGACTACAATAATATAATGTAAGGTATTAGAAAAACTTCTGGATATTGAAAACACTTGTTAATTATAATTTTTCTATTGTCAAGAAATTTTAAATTACTGCTTTGAAAAAATTTGTCTGAATTATGCAAATTCTGAGTTAGTCAGAGTTTGCTGTATCTGTTTTATTGTATTTGCAACACTTTGTGTAAAAATTATAGCTAAAATCATAAAAAAAAATATATTAAATACAGAAACTGGATAAACAGAAAAATGTAAATGACCATAAATTCCAGCACAAATGCTTTAATAAATGTTTCAACCTTATTCAACAAAGGCCTCATCAGACTATTTTGCTTTGAATATCAAAAATGCTCACAAAGCATCTCTTTTTTGTTTTATTTTTACTTTGTACTTTTGTTATAACCCATATATCAATTTGTTCTTAATTTCTATTTTATATGTTATGTTTTGGTTTTGCACATTTGTAAGCTTCCAAACCACACTTACTATAGCATGTTTCATAAATCTTGATAGGAGTGCTTTGTTAATAGTATATAAGTATATCCAACATTGCAAAGCCACATACACACACACCAATTAGCAGAGTTATAGCCCAATTATTTAAGATGATCATTTGGTATGATAATAGTATATAAATATGAAGACTTATCTGAGAAGCCTTTTTCATTAAAGCAGATTTTACAGCTTTCCTATAAGCCAAATAGATGTTGAATTTCTTTACCATATTTTCATTAAACAAGTTCTACAACAACAAAAGCCAACAGCTTAATGGAAATCTGTCTTAGAGTAATATTTACCAATTGTCAAAATATGCCAACAGAAGATTCCAGTCATCATATTTATAGATTACAAAGATGGAAGAAAATATTCCTCTTAAAAGATGAAGATGTTAACTAATAACAATAAGATGAGACTTGCAAATAGTTTTAGGTCAACAAATCTGAAAAGGTTAAGGTTTGTTTTTTATACTCTGAAGTACTGAATATCAAATTTACACATTTCAGTTTTCATCTAACTAATATCTCTTATAGCAATGTCCATAAAGCACATTAATAAATTTGTAATGATTATCTGAACATTGACTATTCAGAAATCTTATTGCTGTAGTTAATTCTAGTAAAGACAAAAAATTACTTTTTACTATCATAACATATTAATACAATTGTTTAGTCACATTTATTTCAGTTTTCATCACTAAATGGCATTAATACTTTCTGACGGTAGTCACTAAATTAGCATAGTAGTGCAATTCTTTGAATCAGTTTTACCAACATGATGACCATTCTTATACTAGCTAACAGCTACAAGATATTAAGTATTGTCCCATAAAATATGGTTACCAATTTCCACATATTTGATACAGACAGGTTTGGAAAGAAAAAAAAGTGCAATATCACCACCTAAAAGCCATAAAACAACTCATTACAGCAGTGGTTCCCAACTGCCTATCAACAAAACTTTTTGCCGGTACATGAGAAATAATGGAGACAATTCATTTTCATCCAAACTTCAACTGAAATAGATTTGTCATTTTATTTCTGCTTTTCAATAAACAATTAAAATTAAATTTTCAAAATATAGCTTTATATATCATCCCCTTGTGATAAAAATGATACAAGTCAGAATTTTTCAAATTTTATTTTATCTGCTAATTGAATTCTAAATATCAGGTCAGTCCATAAGTTCATGCCTATTTTATGACCTTGAGAAAAATCATGTTTTGCTGTTAAAATTGTCAGTCTAATGTGATACTTTTTACACTGAAGTATTAAATTGGATCTCATTCATATAATACTGTTCAGAATTGGGAACATTTCAGTTGTTTATTTTCGTTAAAATGGAAGTAACAGACGAGTATAAGAGACATGTTTTATACTTTTTATTTTTAAGTGGTGAGAATGCTATAAATGCAGCCAAAAAATTAAATACTGTTCATAATCAAACTGTAATTAGTGTAAGGACTGTGCAGAAGTGGTTTGAAAGATTTAGAAATAATGATTTTAGTGTGGAGGATAAGGCTCGTACTGGAAGACCCGTTGACTTTGATGATGATGATCTCTCTGCACTAGTTGAAGCAGAACCATCTTTAACAGTTGATGAAATTGCAGAACATTTAAATTCATCCCATGGAACTGTTCATAGACATCTACAACAAGTCGGAAAAGTTTCAAAGCTAAGAAAATGGATACCACATGAACTGTCAATAGCTAACCGACAACAACGTGTAAACATTTGCATGGTCTCTTTTATCCTGCATTACTTTAGAACCTTTTCTTGATCGGCTGGTTACTGGAGACGAAAAATGAATCCTCTATAATAATGTGACGAGAAAAAGACAATGGACAGATGGCACAAGCAGCCAAAACCGGCTGCAAAAGGTGGGTTGCATCCAAAAAAAATTATTTTGTCTGTTTGGTGGGATATGTCAAGTGTAATTCACTTTGAGCTGTTAGAACCTAATCAAACAATTACAGCTTAAATGTATTGTGATCAATTAGAGCATTTAAATGAAAAATTGAAAAAACATCGACCGTCATTAGTGAACAGAAAGCAGGTTATCTTGCAACATGACAATGCCAGACCACATGCTACAAAAATAACTGTAGAGAAACTCAAAAGCTTTAACTG
Source organism: Centruroides sculpturatus (assembly GCF_000671375.1). Classification (NCBI taxonomy): domain Eukaryota; kingdom Metazoa; phylum Arthropoda; class Arachnida; order Scorpiones; family Buthidae; genus Centruroides; species Centruroides sculpturatus. The sequence continues at coordinate 430,024 of NW_019384877.1, forward strand.
GGAAATTTTACCTCATCCACCATATTCACCAGATATTGCTCCCAGTGATTATCATCTTTTTCACAGTTTGCAGAATTTTTTAAAAGGGAAAACTTTTGAGGATGAGAACAATGTAAAAAAGGCTATTTCTGAATATTTTGATTCAAAACCAAAATCATTTTACGAAGACGGAATTAAAAAACTACCATCAACATGGCAAGAAATTGTACAAAATAATGGTGAATACATTATAGATTGAAATAAAATTTAATTAAAATTTTTTGTTGCTGATATAACAATCTACAATAAGGAGAAGTGGTTTAACTTGGGTTCAAATACTTTTTGCATGAGTCTGCTAGTGTCATTATGAGTGACTAAAATAATGTTCAATAATGAGCTAAGAACAGTGTCACATTTCAGTTGCGTGCAATCATAGAAAAGAAGCATTGCAATTTTTCAGGAAAAAATGAAATATTTTGAGTTCTTCTGTTTTTCATATTGTATCTTGTGTTGATTAGAACTTTATCTTGAGCAGATAACCATCATATTTAAGTTCATTACTGTGTTCCTGTATTAGATGTACAGGGTGATTATAACTGAGTGCATAATAAGCATACCATATGATTCCTTGTCAAAAACCAACCAAAAAAGTCTAGTCCCCCTTTTTCAATTGGAATCAACTTACTTAAACCAAATAACCAGATCGTTTATGTTCTATTATTGCAAATGTTTTCAGCATCCCTTCTAGGCGCTTCCTCAGGCTTCTACATTTATTCATTCCAAGCTGGCTGTTAAATTTCGAACTTCATTCAAAAGGTAATCAATTCCGAACGCCAAATGCACGTGCATTCAAAGACATTTAAATATTGTATAATACGACGAGTTTAGAAATGCGCACAAGTTTCAATTTAAATCCAATAGAAAATAAAATGCCACACCATATCCAGTAAGACCTGCCACACCATAGAAAGGGACATATCCTCTTTAAAATTAATGCAGGTGATCCTGCATACCGCCTTAAATATTTCCATTGCCTCCAACCATTTGAGGTGTTCCGGATGCAGGGTGGTGAGGATGATACGAGCTTAATTAAAGTCCACTGTGATATCCAGATTTGTCGCATAAGTCAAAACGGCAGTTGAACATTTATTATGTAATATGTCAGACTTATGCTCCTTTAATCTTACCCTAAGGGTAAGATTTGAATGTCTTGGAATGCACGTGCATTTGGCGTCCAGAATCGAATATCTTTTGAATGAAGTTTGAAATTTAATGACCAGCTTGGAATGAATATACATAGAAGCCTGAGGAAGAGCCCAGAAGGGATGTCAAAAACGTTTGCAATAATAGAACATAAACTATCTGGTTATTTGGTTTAAGTAAGTCAATTTTATATTCAACCTGGTGTGTGAGGAAATTAAGTTTTTCAATTGAATTTTCCCTTTTAATATATTAAAGAATCAGAATTTAGAGAAATAGAAGTCCAAAGGAAAAGAACCAACCCTAAATAAACTCACACAAAACTAACCTTGAAGAAATAGCAAAAAATGTAATAACTATATAACATTTTTGGACATTTTTATTCTACTGAAAAGAGGATTTTATAGTTATTACATTTTTTGCTGTTTCTTCAAGGTTAGTTTTGTGTGAGTTTGCTTATATTTACAAGACAGCTCTGAGTTAGAACCAACACTAATGTTGTCCTACAGCAAGCATATTCAAAACATTATGAATAGATGAGAAGAAAACAAACTGTTTAGAATTAATTCATTCAAAATATATTTCAAAAAGTTGTACCGATATTTTCAAATCATTGCCTTTTAAGTTCCTTCATTCAGCTTTCTTGTTAAGTTTCTTTCTCTGCAAATAAAGTTTCTTATTCCTAAGTATGAGCAAAATAGAATTGCTTGGCTCGATCAAAAGAAACTTGCCTAAAACTAAAAATACTCATAGTTAAATACCATGTGAATCTTAAATAGCTTTGTGACTATTACCCTATCATTGTTAACACCATATATACCCATGTAAAAATCAAATTTTTAAGACCATTTTTTAAGGTTACATTTATGGGAGAGACTATTACATAGATACTACTTTTGAGGGGCTGAAATTCAAGCTAGAATCCAAAGTATTGAATCAGTAGCAGAAGCTCAACTGATTTCTAAATGAATAAAAACAAAAACACAATGAATTCAGTAATATTACTGATTTGGCACTCCTATAGAAAATGGGCCCCAACTTAGGGAGTTCATTTTCTATAAGAAAGCAAAATTTAAAAATTTTTTTTATCCACATGAAAATAAAACAATCAAGTGATTGCTTTACAAGTAAAGATGCAGTTATTCATTTTTAATAACACAGTATATTCTTCCAGCTAGGAAACAATATAGTAATTTATCATTCCAAGGGGATCAAAGTATGACCTTAAAAGATTTAAGTTCTGATCAACTTCCATATTTCAGGTGTGATAGTAAAATATGCAGAAAAAAAGCAGTCCATTTTCTGTAAGTTTTTAAAAAAAAATATGAAACTAGAATTACATGAATTTTTATATTTAATTTTCATTTTTGTTGTTCTCTTCATAATAACCATTTTTATGGGTTTTAGCAAATCCAAAAAGCCTTGGATTTTTGTCCTCAATGCAAAAAATTCTGGCAAATTTTGACCACAAATGTTGACCTGTTGTCCATGAAATATTAGGGTCGACTTTTTCTTGTGGTCTATTAAAAATTTCAGATTTTTTTTGCCAAAAATACGGGGTCAACTTTTACATGGGATCAACTATTACTTGAGTATATATGATACTCAAGTAGGTATATATGCCCACCAGTGGCCGAGTGGTCTCCGTTGCCGCTCATAGCGGTGGTAACTGGACCCTAAACACTGGGAAGTTCGGTCGTGGGTTCGTGCCGCGATCGGACAGGCTGGCTGCTTGAAGTTTTCCGGGTTTTCTCCTTGCCAATAACGACTAAATAGGAGGCCAGTTCCCCATAAAAGTCCCCCCGGAAGGCATTCTTTCTCCGCGCGCGCATGACACATCATTCAAGGAAGAAGGCAATGGCAAACCACTTCCTCAACTCTTGCCAAGAAAACTACATGGACAAAGGATAAACTTGTCCATGCAGTCACCAGGATTCGACGACGACTTAATGGAACTTAACAACAACATATATGATACTATTGAATATGTTTGGGCAAAAGTGAAAAATTTATTTATCATTGCAATAAAACCAGGAATGTAATACATACAACCAACCTGATAATTACTTTAAATATCAAACAAACAACTAGATTCCTTTATCAAGCTATTAAGAATACATAAGACCTAAGTAATTTGGCAGTAGATGGTTTGGTCACCATCTCTTCTTAAATTTAGTAATTATAAATAAATAAAGTTAATTTAATTTTAGAATATTCTGGTAAAAAGATTGGCCTGGAGTGGGATTCAAACCAGTAACTCCTGCTTACCATGAAGATGCATAGCCAGTTACACTTCCCACACCTCTGCCTGATCTTTGCTGGACTGAAGATGGTTTTGAACTTGCAGGGAAATTTTTTGGCTCATGGTTTTCATCAACAAAGAGAGATGCCCTTTCTTGCCAGAAAATTTTGCAACCAACTGAGAATGGCTTCAAAGTTTTCTATAGTTGAATTGTAAACAGTTCCGTAGCCTTCATCATGACCATTTTCCTTAAAACAGAAAACAATTTGCTTCACATATAATCTATCCTCTTGAGCAGTTGTCCAGAGCATCCTGAACCTCAGCAATGGTTGTGTGCCTTCTCTGATCCATTGTTGTAACACCAACCAATTATCATATCATTCTGATTAAGATGTCAGCTAATACATCTGTTGGACTAACCAGGTCCAACATCTGTTGGACTAACCAGGTCCAACAGATACCAGTTATAGTGGTTACAGTTATACTGGTTAGTCCAACTTAGGCTTATGATGCAACCTCTCTAAATCAGACAATTGTTTTTAGTGCTGTCACATATATTTCAAAGGCATCTTTGTACACAACTTGCAGTATCAAAGAAAATCCCGTTCAAATTGTCTTTGAGAACACCAGTCCTTTTAAATACTGCAAAATAAATGAACCCATATATCATTGGTATTGAAAGTTTGTATAACTCTTGAAGTGACATTTGTATGCAGAGTTTCATGGCTCTAGCTCAATTTTTTATGGGTTCATATATTTTTTCTTTTGCAACAGAGTACATAATTTTACATTTTTAATTTATTTCTGTAATTAAAAAAATTTTATATTTATGATATGCTCCTTTATATTGATGACAGACAAAGAAAGCTCTCAATTTATGGTCAGATTGGAAGTCTTAAAAAATAAAAATAAAAATGCCATGGACAATCTGGTTTATAAGGAGAGGGTCAGACGTTTGAGTCTCTGATTTGAACAAAATTTGGTGATCATGTAGTCCTAAACATGAACAACTCCTTGTCCAAATAATAGGACCCACTTCTTAAGCATTTCCAAAAAACAGACTTCTGAAAATTGAGTGTTTAACTTATAAGTCTTTGAAAGTTTCATTTCTTGTAATGGTGATAGCTGAGTGGTTAAAGCTTATAAAACAAGAGATTAAAAATAAAGTGATGTCATTTCCTGTTTAGTGAAAATGAACTCTCTATACATTTAACTCTTGTAAGTAGTTAAATAAACTTTTTATTTCTTCATATTTATTTTCAGACATTATTATGCACAGACAAAAAGACAAGTCTGATATATTATAAAAATAGGGTAGCATACTGGCAGCATTTTTTCTTTTAATTGTTAATGTTATGGACAAAATCCTTGTGTGCTCATCATGCTTGTTACACTTCAAATAAAACAATACCACTATATCTGAAAATTAATATGAAATAAAAATTTTATTTAATGACATAAAAGAGTTAAATCTACAGAGACTTTGTTTTCACTAAACAGAAACATGACAACACTTTTTTTTTTAATCTCTTGTTTTATAAGCTTTAATCATGAAAAGTAATAATAGTAACAATTATACTAAGAATACAGTAAAATAATAAAACAATTTCGTTATACATAAAAAAAAAAAAATTGCAAAGGTTCAAACCTACATTGTGTAGCTCCAGTGTTGAGTGTCTTAACCACTCAGACTTAGCTGTTGCCATTATAAGAAGTGAAACTTCCAAAGACTTATAAGCTAAACACTCAATTTTCAGAGGTCTGTTTTTCTGAAAGAAGACATGGGTCCTATTATTTGGACAAGGAGTTGTTTATGTTTAGGGCTACATGCTCACCAAGTTTTGTTTGAATTGGAGACCCAAACATCTGGCTCTCTCCTTGTTAGAAAGAAGGAAGGTTGGATCAGGTAGGCAACCAGTCATACAACCATGCCCCAGTTTATTCAAATGGGAGTCTAGCCAAAATATGATGAGTATTATGCGTATTAAAGAGTGAATTTAATTTACTTTGTAGAATGTTTTTAAGTTTTTGGAAAGGAGTGAAAGCTCCTGTAATGCCACCAATTTGTCTTAACTCTTAATTCATCATTTAGTAGAGCTATTGCTGTTACATAGCAGTTACCATTACATACTCTGCTCAACTAGTAATAGTCTGCTGAATATAGCCACTATAAATCTAATTGCAACTTTTCTATTCCACATCATATATATACAGTAGAGCGTCGTTTATCTGAAAGTCAGTTATCCGAAAGAATTCCAGTCGGCAAATTTAAATTTTCACTAGTGCTGTGGCGCTGCAATCTTTGGCTATATCTTCAGCTCCTCCAATATTTTTTTTTGTTGATGTGTGTGTTTTAGCTGGCAGCACTGGCACTTTTGTGTGGTGTTTTTCTAAGGATTGTGTGTTATGCTGAATCGAACGTTTTTGATACTAGATTAACTTCTAAAGTATAATTTTTTTGTTTTTACATTTTTCAATATATTTATTTTGTTTGTAAAAAATAAAAAAATAATTTTTTATGATACAATAGCCACGATTATTATTTTAAAAAGTTTACATTAGGCTTAACATCGACGAAAATTCAACGTGAAGCGACATGCAACTGGAGAAAAATTTCAACATGGGATGGGATTTCAATATAAATAACAACAACTCAGAGCCCGAAATAGTATATACAATAAATTGCCAAACGATCGCCTAAATATCGGGCTACTATGTGGTTAATTAAATGATTAGAATAAAGTAATTTGTCATTAGAGGTAGGCGTTAGGCGCCATCTCTTAAGTAAATTAAGTAAATTTCAATATATTTTTTTGTACAGTACATAATCGGTTATCCGAAAAATAAGTTATCTGAACAACCCCAGTCCCCAATTGATTCGGATAAACGATGCTCTACTGTACATTCTTCTTAAAAATAAATTGCAGTAAGATACACAAAAATATTCAAGCTCAATGAATAACGATCCAAATTATTGATTCACATATTTCATTTATAAATAAAAAATTTAGTCATATAATGAACTCAGGGAAAAAATTTCAATGGACATGGATAAGGCTAATGTGAGACAAGTGTAAAAATGCATGGATGCTGTTTTTTCAATTTACAGACAGAAAGGTAGTTTTTAGACGAATTGTATTTTTCACGGAGTGCATCGGCAATCAGTTTCATTTCAAACGTGTATATGTCAACATGGATCTCATAGATTGTGAAGTGATTTTTTTTTTATTATGTACAGAAGTACTTAAAAAAAAAAAAGAAAAAAGGATGCAATTTGGTCATAACCAGTCTTCCTTTTTCTTATTTTTGTTTTTATAAAGTTCAAATGAAATTTCTCTTAATTCTGGCCCATCACTAATTTGTATGATCATTTTACTAATATCCATGTCCATATTTTAGAATATGCGGGTACCGTACACCCTTCAACAGAAATGACACCGATCCAGCACTTCCTAGAAACAATGTTAACACATCTATCGTTTTTCATGCTCGTCTGACGATCGTAGACTTGAAGTGTATCTCCCTCAAATGGGAGTCTAGCCAAAATACAGCCACACAACATCATGAGATTATTGCAAACAATCCAGTGTCCTACCTGTGTCACGCAACATGATTTTTTGCATCCGCATTCATCTGACCTCTCCCATATGTTTTATGCAATCCCATGACGTCCATGAAAAATGATGGATGTGAAATTATAATCGTCTGACATTAGACTAATACAGCCAATCATATCACTTCACTTTACTATTGTTCATATGGAGGTTCCAATCGTAAAGTCTTTTCCTCAATGTTGCTACTAGATTGGTTACAAGAAGAAACCTATTCAGCAGAAAAATGTGATGGTTGGGAGACTGATATGTTCTGGACCAGCAGACTGAAGACGAGGAAGTCAACATTTCCAGGTTAATATGTAGAAAAGATCCCAGAGTTGAGCATTCCTTATTGTCTTTCAGATAGACAGGCCAATAGTAAGGCAAAGTTTTTTCCTGGTCACAGCATGGATTAGCTAGAGAGGAGATAAGCCCTGTAAATAAAGAATAGTGTTGAGCAGAGCTGTCTCTGTGCAGAGATGACATAGGATGACCTCCAAATGTCACACTGCATAGTTTTCATATGTCAGTCTGGCCAATTATGGAAAGGGCAGAGGTGGTTATGACCCTTTTCCTGAAAAGTAGATGATCAAATCTTGGACAGTCAATTCCTGTAATGCAGGGCAATGGCTCTCATCAGATCAAGTGGAAGGTTTTATCTAGTGTTCCCACCTTGAGAACACAAGATAGAACTGGACAATATCCTTAATTGGGCCATGTGGTCAACTGCCTTGTTAAGTGGAATGCCTGAGTGGCCTGGAGACCATAGTATGGTTTAGGGTTTCTCTATTGGAATCCTGGCTGTTTTTTTTAACCCAAGAAATTCTTCTCATCCCGGGAAATCCCACAAATTTCTTAAAAGTTCACTTTTTTCTTATTTTGTGTTAAGATTGAGGAAATTTTGCAAATAGAAAGTATAATTAACTCAAACTGTCAAGACATTTGTATTTATTAATTTTAAGTCTGCTTATTAGTTTTTTAAATTTTTGCTTGTTATAACATGTCACAGATTGTTAATAATCAATATGTAGCCTATTTGTGGCAGGACTCTGAAAATTCATTACTTATCAGAACTGTAATATCTTGAATAATTGCACTTAAGCTGTCTTAATTTTTAACTATGACCAGTAGCTTAAATAACTGCACTATGACCAGTAGCTTAAATAACTGCATTATGCCAGGTTGTGCAAATTGGACAAGGATACAAACGAGTAAGAAGTATGCAACTATGAAGTTTTTCTTCATAAACCTTATTATTAAAGCCAAACGAAATACAAATTATCAGGCTGTAAGCTTGATGTCACAGTTAAAGCAGCTGAGGTAGACAAATCAAGAATAATAGACAGCAAAAGAAGTATTGCAACACATCTTGAAAACAAACTAGAAATCTTTGAGGCTACAGGTGAACACATAACATCTATCTTCTCTTAAATGCATTAAAGACAATTCCACCCACATCAATTGAATCATAAAGGACATTCTTGGTAGCAGGCATTTTCATTACTAAAATAACCAGATTGGAGTATTGACTATCTTTGCTTTCTAAAATCTTATTATAAAAATTTACAATAATATTTTGTATTATGTTTATCTTCTTATTATCTTCTAAGTTAGAAGTTTAATCTAAATTCATTTTTTCTTTAAATTTTCAACTCAATCAATTCAAAGTCTTTTTTTTTTGTTGTTGTTGTTGTAGTAAGTAGTTTCCAACAAACTTTAATAAATTTTTTCTATTTGTGAAAATTTCTATAATTACACACCAGCGAGAAAATCGTCAATATAGTGCAGCATATAAATATAGTTTAAAAATACTTAATTTTCGCCCAGATGAACCTCGGTGGTCATATCTTAAAAATAATTCATTATATCCCAGGATCCCTGGAAATAAATCACTTTTTTCTCAAAATTCCAGGATAAGCAAAGGATCAAGAAATGAGATACCTAGTATGGCTATTGGGATGGGAAGGATTGTAATAAGAGCCACCAAGGTTATCAAGAGGAATGAAGAGGTCAGGGTTATACATATTAGTGCTGTGAGGACTGACCAATTGTTTGTTATGATCACTATTGGGCAGGCTTTACAGCTATTCAATTAAAGTGTTCATTGGATGCCCAGAGCGTCCACTGTGTACACACTATATCAAGTCCATTGTCATGACTTTGCTGTAAGATAAGTGTGGGATGACTATCCTGAGTGCTATTCATATTAAGGATATGGGAGCATCTGAGCCAATCATGTAAGTGAAATGCTTCATAATTTCATTATGGTTTATATATGATATAACACAGTTAAAGCTGGACTCCCAATTTCACATCTTTCAAATTTTATAAAAGTCTATTGCAGTATCTAAAACTGTACAGTATAAAATTATCACATTTTTCTTATCTGTTAAAGCAAAAACTGGATTGTCATTATGATCAAATTTTTGAACCTCATCATCCAAATTGGACCTATAAAGCATTATTATTAAGCAGAACTATAATTTCATTAATGTTTATCCTTTATTAAAATTTTCTAAATAGTTTTTTGTAAATTTATTTTCCAAAATTTCACAGATTGAATGGAATTATACTTAAGAGAATAATAAAGATTTACCATCATTATAATAGAATATCATCATCTGTTTTATATTTTGAGATATATCCATATTAAAAAGTAACTGTGATAAAGACTTACTAAATTTTATGTTTAATTAAATAATTAATTTATATTAATGGAATATTGCCAAACAAAATCATCAGTAGAATTTATATATTTTTTTAAAATTTATTAATTAAATGCTAAAAATTACCAAATTAATTTTGGTACTAAATAACTCTGGATTATAATTATACTTATATTAAATTTATTAATTTAAATAAATTGGAACATTAATATGTATAATCATATATAAAATGCTAAACAAAATTAAAATATAAAAATGTAAATATATATATATATATATATTTTTAAACAATAAAAAAAAATCTCACCAGGAGGTAAATGACATGCTTTATATGATCGCTTTTCACCATCTTCATCACTAACTTGGTAATCAGAATAGCCACCATCCGAATCATCATAAGGTTCTTCATCAAAATCTAAATGATGAATGCGTTTATAATCTCTCATCATATATGCAGGAGGCTTCGAGATCCTTCCAGAACGAGTACGAGGTCTATGTTTCTTTCGTTTTTCCTTCTCTTCTCTAGACAATTCTGGACCCTCTGTTTTGTTTTCATCTTCTTCATTCTTTTTACCCCATCCTTTACGGGGTCGACCTCTACCCCTCGACGAAGGTCCACCTCTTTGAAAAGAACCGTCATGATCTCTTTCACTATCTGAGGTTTTGTTCAGTTCAGATGGATATATAACTCTGTAGATTATTCGAGTATTTGTCGCAGGATTATATAACACAGCTTTTCCACCGTTATTTAGAGCTTTACTAACTTGTTGCTGCTGTAAAACGTGGGCAATCTGTTGTAATTGATCTTGTGTAAGAACTTGTGTCGAATGATACGTATTTCCTTGTTGTATAATCTGAATTGGATTAGCGCTTGAGCCTAAAGGTGCCGAAGTAGATTTCGGAGGTAAAGTTAAATGAGATAGATCGACACCCGTCTGTGGACTAACAGAAACATCTTCGAGATTTACAGAATCTGCAAGTGCTTGATCAGTGACATCTAGTTCTTCTGTATTGGAAATATTACAGAGATCTGTATTTGGATTTTCACCAGTTGAAGAAACTGCAACCATTTCTGTATCAGGAATAACATTAGTTGATGAGTCAACTTCATTTGTAATGTCTGCAGAATTTTCAGTTTGATATACTGGTATATTTTGTGCTTCTGTACTGTCAATAAGTTGAGAGTCTGGTAAATGAACCATTTCCATTTGATTATCGGGTTCGATTTGTTTGTTTTCGGTAACAATAACAGCACCACTGTCAGCTGGCAGTTCTCCGTGAATAACAGCAACAGCATTTTCAACATTATCGTATGTAACAGCAACTTGATTAAGTTCACCAGACGCTTGTTCCAATGCTTGTTGTAATATATCTGCCGTACTTACTTCTGTAACAGTAGTCTGCGATGTCACCAAGGCACTGATATCTTCGGCAAGACCGACTTCTCCATTGACCATGAGGGCCTGTTGTGCACCACTGTCGGCCATCTTGGACAACGTACATTGGTCCTACAAAAAACACACAAATAATTTCTTTAACGTCGTTAATAATAACGCTTTCGTATTACTACTGGCGATGGAAAGTCTCAAATTATAATAAACGTTTAAAAGCGAAGCATCCGAATACGTATAAACGAATCATACGATTATGCTAGTAACGTCATAGTCTTCCAGCCGCCATCTTTCCGCCCGATGTAGATGCAACGGTTATACGTAGATGGCGTTGTTGTACAATAAAATATAATGAATATAAGTACTTTACTCGCATTTAACAAAAATTTACGCGGAATATACCGTTTCCTTTTATAAAATTTATGGTATTATTAATCGGTTTAGTTTATTTTCCGTACTTTTGAATGTTTTATTTAGAAATTTTGGAAAGAATAAACGTTTAATAATTACACACCAGCGAGAAAATCGTCAATATAGTGCAGCATATAAATATAGTTTAAAAATACTTAATTTTCGCCCAGATGAACCTCGGTGGTCCGGGGTGCGGGCTTCAAACCCGTAGCTGATTAACGTCAGAGTGGTTCGATTCCACCTTCTGGGCGTCGCGCGCGCGACTAAAATTAAACTTTTTTTTTTATATCTTANGTACCATGTTGTACAAGTCACTTAGATTTTACAAATACGTGTGCCAGGCTGTGAACAGCTCACGTATTTGTAAAATCTAAGTGACTCGTACTACATGGAATTCATATAAAACAAAGTTATCAACAGTGTTATAGGGGGTCGACTGTACACAGATATTAACTATCATTTTATATATAGACATAATATATGTAATATTGGTAAGATGTAAAACTTGATTTTTATTGATATTATTATCAACAATGAATGACTTACAATTGAAAAAAAGAATAAAAATAACAAGTTATCAAATTTATTGTTTTCTAGCCTTGGCATTAAAAGGAATCGATTATGAATATAAAGCTGTGAATCTCATCAAAGATGGTGGTGAACAGGTATGTTTATAATTCAATTTTCAGAAAGATATTGCGGCAGTTGGCAATGTGGCACTTGACCACTATTTCCAATCTATGTGACATCAGACCGAGGCTAACCTGTCTTCTAGTCAACGTACTTTTGCTTGGTCATGTTTTCACCTTGCACCTCAAACATTGTCTCAAGGTTGACATATAGTTGTAAATTTGACGGAATATAGACATGGAAATAAATACTTGGCAACTGCCCAGGAAACATATCATCCTATCTGAATTGTTTATCCAGCATGACAACAACACTATGTGTGGATGCAATCAGATTGATCAGCATACTAGATCAATCCGAAAAAGAGGCACATAGTAGGTGCCTAAATATTAAACGATAAATTTTTATAAAAACTAACAAATAAAAGTCATCAAATCTGAAATGACGTCACAGATGAAAACATTGGATGAGCGAGGTCGGTAGTAGACAGCTGTGTTTGTGGCGTTTTGTTGTTAGCGAATGTGTTAGGAACAAAGGAACTTAAAAAAGTGAATATATTACGGAGTTTAATCGTTAGCAAGCCTGGCCTCGAGTGCAGATTCAGACAACGGTGGTGTATCTCCTCCACCTTTGAAAAAACAACGTCTTGCGATGCAATCATCTACCACCAATGGCTGTCCATCTATGCACAATGGGGCAACGACGAGCATCAAGGAAGATGAACAAAATGGGGATCATTTGCCCGATATCTCTACCGATAATAATGAAATTGGTACTAAAATCAAATCTCAAACAGAACAGGACATCATCAGACTGATTGGTCAGCATTTAAGAGGTCTTGGTCTCAAGTAGGTAGACAAAACACAAAAACAAAAATAAAAAAAAAAAAGACCCCTTCTCCCTCGTTCTTTCAAACTGTTTTTATGTGTGAAGATATAATTTTCATTAAAATTAAAAAGTGTTAATATTGTTTCATCATCACCTGATTAAAACCATTGTCTATACTCAATTACTTTTTAACACAGAAATTTTAAATAATATTGTGCAATTCATGAATATTTTAGAAAAAATTTATAGTTACATTACTCATAAATTTGTTATAGTTTAAAAAAAAACTATTCACAGATTTTTATTTTCTTCGATTCGACTTGAACTTAGGTCTACGTATGTAAATACTTCGAAGAATCTTTTCATATGTTAAAGACTAATAAACTGATTTTAATTTTCTTAGTTCTTTCTATGAACATCATCATGTGATTATTTTTTCTCAATAACAGGAATTTTAAAAATTGTGCATTCATTTTCGGCTGCAATCGGCTATAAGTTAAATTTTTATCTATTTCTTTGATGTTAGTCACATGCAGTTTATGAAGATATTTCTTTTATATTCAGACTAGAATGTGAGGTTTTATTTATTTTTTCTGAAGTTGATTAAATTAAGAACATTATATATAATTTAATCAACATTATATTTAAGTTGATTAAATTGTTATAAAATTTGGAAAATGTAAAAACATTTACCAACTTGTATATGAAATTTTAAATTATGATAAAGTTTTAAGTATATCATAAATACACACATTTATATTTGATAATAGTAATTAGTAATGTATACATTTATGAAGTTGAATTTATACTTAATATCTTCATTTATTTTATAGTTTCGAAATATTCAATTTTATGTGACATTTTAATATTTTTATTAGCAATTATCTTTATGAACAACTATACTATCCAGTTTCTATATAAAATAATAAAATATTTTGTAGTTTAATTCAAATATAAGAAATGATTGCTAAGGATGTTCTTTTTTGGTTCTCTAAAAATTACAAGGATATATTTAATTTTATGAATCTTGTTACGTAGGCTATGTTTAAATATAATTATATACAATCAAAAAAGTAACTTGATATTTTTTGTTTTAAAAAAGAGAAAGTTCATATAAGTGAATCAATAATTATTTAAGAAATAATATATACTTTTTTTAATATCCTTTTTAACATTTATTTTGAAGTTAGAAAAGATTGACAAAATATAAAATAAAATAAAATAATTCAGATTTTATAGAAAACTTATCAAAGCAACAAAGTGTGTGTAAAATATTTAATTTATATTCAGGGTGTCCTGTAAGTCTGGTTCTATGGGAGTTGTGTTGATGTTTGTTTATTTTTTTATACATAAAGTCTGGTGCTGAATAAGGAGGAACAAATTCAAGTTATTTTGATGGTGAGGACACTTTAGTTAGTGTGAAGTTGCTGCAGAGTTTAAAAGACTACATTCACACCACTATATAATTGGTTGAAGTTGATACAGTCTGTTAAATTTTTTGGCAACTTCATGCTGACTATGGGTTTACACCTTCAAAACCACTTCAATTTTTGCTTCACCTGTAAAAAAAAATGTGAGGGTCAAACGTCGTACGTCACCGCTCGTGCGAACTTGTGGTCTCTGTATCGACCAAAAGATACAGTGGTGTCATCCTGACGGGGTATCAAAGAGATACCAACCCAACGGTCACAAAAATAATCAAATGGTACACCAGACTTATGGGTA
>NW_019384877.1:451158-456087 GCF_000671375.1 Centruroides sculpturatus
GGATGCATTAATGCTAGGGATGCGGAAGGTCTTCCCTCGGCTTGGAAATTTGCCGTTAAAAAGCTTACAAGTAGCGCATCAACTGAAATATGATATTTATTTGATTTAAAGGAAACTTAGTAGCTTCTATTTAGCTAAGATAGATCGTATTAATATTTAGTCTTTGTAGTATATTATTTATTATTTGGTATCGTTTACAATTTATTTTTTATTCTTATTAATTGATATGTTATCAGTTTATTGATATTTTTGAATTTTTGAACTTATTGTTCCATTTATGATGTATTCCATTTTCGTATATTCTAACCTGATGATGATCCGTTAAGTGGATCGAAAACGTTCGTTTTTAATAAAACTCCCTCAGCAAACAATAAGGTATTGGTTACGTTATTTATTATTTATACTTTGGTATGTTATTTTTTATTTTGTTTAAGAAACAAAATAAAAAATAACACACCAAATATTTTTAGTGTTTGATCATTTAAGTGTTTAATGAATATCTGATAATTTCTCTATTGGATTTACACTCTTATTAATTGATATGTTATCAGTTTATTGATATTTTTGAATTTTTGAACTTATTGTTCCATTTATGATGTATTCCATTTTCGTATATTCTAACCTGATGATGATCTGTTAAGTGGATCGAAAACGTTCGTTTTTAATAAAACTCCCTCAGCAAACAATAAGGTATTGGTTACGTTATTTATTTTGTTATAATTCATTTATTTTAAATACAAAATGCATCAATTTAATTTATTAAATATGCAGTATTCTTTGTAATATTTGTGTTTAGTAGTTAAATTATTTTGACCCAATTGAATATGAATATTTTTGAATCATTACTTTATTATCCCTGCTCTAAAAAAGTACTCTATTTTTCTGAATGAGCCAGACTAATTGATCAGAGTATATATTTTTCTTTTCTGAACAAAGGGCTGAAGTAGCTAGATTGCACACTTTTTAGTTGAACTAACTTTTCTGGAAAGGTGAAATTGAAATTGAAATTGCAAATGCTGTCGAATATGTGTAGATATAGAATTTTATCGCCCCCTTTCTCCTCTTATTAAGTAATTGTTAAAAATGAATTTTGAACCGATTGTCCTTCCGGTCTAATTTACATAAAAGTGTGTGTGTATTTTTAAAGATATAAATCGACGATTTCCGTTGTTCGTTCCCAAATAGCTAAGTNCAGTTGGGTACTGGGCAAATAATCTGAATCACACGAAAAAAAAAACTTGTTTACTAGAGATAATAATATCTATTGTTTACAATGAAACAAGCTTATTTCATTTATATTTGTGGAAACGGTGACAAAATATAAAATAAAATAAAATAATTCAGATTTTATAGAAAACTTATCAAAGCAACAAAGTGTGTGTAAAATATTTAATTTATATTCAGGGTGTCCTGTAAGTCTGGTTCTATGGGAGTTGTGTTGATGTTTGTTTATTTTTTTATACATAAAGTCTGGTGCTGAATAAGGAGGAACAAATTCAAGTTATTTTGATGGTGAGGACACTTTAGTTAGTGTGAAGTTGCTGCAGAGTTTAAAAGACTACATTCACACCACTATATAATTGGTTGAAGTTGATACAGTCTGTTAAATTTTTTGGCAACTTCATGCTGACTATGGGTTTACACCTTCAAAACCACTTCAATTTTTGCTTCACCTGTAAAAAAAAATGTGAGGGTCAAACGTCGTACGTCACCGCTCGTGCGAACTTGTGGTCTCTGTATCGACCAAAAGATACAGTGGTGTCATCCTGACGGGGTATCAAAGAGATACCAACCCAACGGTCACAAAAATAATCAAATGGTACACCAGACTTATGGTACACCATATATATATATATAATACATACATATAATAAATATTTATTGTTAATTTAGAAACATTATCAATTAAATTGATGTTGTTCATTGAATTTTATTTTTGTATAGTTTGCATAATAATATATAGATAAAATTGTCATTTTTGTGCTTCTTACATGTAATTTGATTCTTTATATTTGCACATATTGTTTTAATCTCATGAATAGCATTCTAATGATTAAGTATTGGATTTGTTTAACGTTAACGATTTGTTTAGTATATAATCAATAGATTAGTTATTGCCTGAAAATCCAGCAGGGCTTGGTTGTTGCTTATACAGTAAAACCTGCCAAAAATGGAGACTGAATAAAAGAGAAAGCTGCCTTAATGGAAAAAATTCTTCAGAATGGAGCAATTTTCTATGATAAATTTTACTATAAGCCAGAAATCTGTTCAATGCAAGAAGGGAAGAAGTTTTTGGCTACAAAGAATGTAATTCAACCTGCATAAAGCAGAAAATTAACATTCCAGCAGGACAAATTGTATTCTAAGAAATATTTCAAATCTGGTCAGAAAAATGAAGATTGTGTGACAAGAGGACAAATAGACACAAGGTTTTTATTAATATTAGTCTGTTGGAATGGGACGTTGTCAACTGGGCTACCACTAACTGGGCGACAAAATGAGAGATCAATAATAGACAAAAACAAAATTTTTATTGTTTTATTTATTAAAATAACCATTCTTTTCTATTGATCTACTTCCTGGTAAATTTAAATGACATTTTTTAAGAAATGAGTTAAAAGAATGATTTTATAACTGACAAACATATTTATACAAGTTACATACATTATTTATTTTTACAAGTAAATAAAAAAGTCTCAAAAGGACAATTGATATCTACCCCCAAAATTAACAAATATAGGTACATAAAAACAAAGACAACAATTACATAAAATTAAAAATACATTACATTAAATACAATATACGTTAGAACAAAAAAGTATAAAAGTTTTTTGAAAGAATTTGTTTTCGAAGAATTGCTTTTCTTTGATGTGCTTTGTTAACTGCTTAGGGCATACAATAATTAACAATGGCTGTGTTCAGCAGACTCAACAGTTTTGGAGCTTTTGAGTATTTTTCTGCTAAACGCCCTCTACAGTAGCTCTCTTTTGGAACATGTTTGGTGTTTTGATGCCACATTTGGTAGCGTCTTACATTTACGCTACCTATCATTACCTGAAACTGACCAATGAGGCTTTCTGTTCCAACACAATGTCACTCATTGTTTAGCAGATCCAGGTTGCTATGTAACAGCTACTGATTTGCTGAGTTACAACTGTTGAGTCTGCTGAACACTACAGTATGTTATTCCAAAACATTTCCTTTTCCTAAGTTGGAAATAATTTGTAACTCATAGTTCATAAGTCTTAACCATATTTATATATATTTTACCAATGTTTACAAAAAAAAAATAGATAAATAAATAAAAAAATATCTGCAAAATTTTATGCTTGCTAAGCATGCAAAAATTTTTAAGTTTCTGTCGTCCAAATTATTGTTGCCTAGTTGACTAAGGCCCAGTTGTCACATACCCATTGGAATTAACCAGGCAGAATTGAATGACTTTCTGAGAATCAAGCTCTTGAGAACAAGCAATAAATGTAATTTATGAAAACAATGAGAATAATGTAGCACAGTGATACCAATTTGCCTTTATGGAGTAGTTAATTATAACTAACTGGAACCTATTTGAAAACAAGTTGATTAGTATGTTGATAATTACAGAGATTATAATATATGATTAACTAGAGTAGTAGTAGTAGTAGTAGTAGTAGTAGTAGTGTCAAAATAATGGCTCCCCAAGCCAAATCCAGCAATTGTGGCACACATTAATTTGACCCATAAACATATTTGACACATCACTTATAAGTGATAGAAATAGGTTTATTTTTAGTATATATGGAATATACAAAATATTTTTGGTCTGCTAACCTATAACTTACGTGCAATTTGGCATATCAATTAAAAAGTTTGGGCATTGTTGAAATAGAGTATTAAAATTTCTCAAGAAGCCAAATCAAAGTATATTTATTTATTTAGAAAAGGGGTTAATGGTGGCACTCACTGGTATAACCATAAGGAAAGACATTGGAAGAGAGTGGAGAGCAGTGGGGTAGAGGCAGAAAGTGGTTGATAGAGTGTAGTGGAGATAGAAAATAGAGATGAAAGATAAAGATTAGAAGTGGAAGAATGAAGTTCTATGACTACCGTGCTGTGTTCCATATATAGAAACAGAAAGGGTTACAAAGTAGTTCTTGCAAGAGCTGATGATTACAAGATATATTATAGAGCCATAAAATCAGAGTATAACTTGGTCTCTGTATTACTGTAATGAGATTAAATTTCCAACAGCAGAGTAAGATACTAGTTCCTGGTACTCTAATTGGCTTGTTATCTGTCATATGAGCTCAGAAGGATCACATCCAAAAAGTATTTGAATATCTGACATCAGTTCTTGGGAAAAAATGACTTTTTGAATCAAATAGTTCTCAATTATTGCATTTGAATACTCTCATCTTTAATTGGAATCACCTTGGATTAATTTGGATTTAAACTAGTAATAAAATTTTCTTATATATGTAAAAGTGATTTTACTATAAATAATGAATGTGACATTTATCTGGTGTAGTTTAAAGATTAAAAAAAAGGAAAAAGTACTAAAACTTCAAAATAAAAATAATTCAGTACCATGCAATTCCATTTCACACAGGTTTTACTATATTTAATTAATTAATTTTTAATTAAATCGTGCCATATCAGATCTCTGACGTCGGCGACACCCGGCGCAGATTAATAATACGCCAAGGTGTTTACTAGGGAAGGTTAGTACCCAGAGTGGTTTCCCGTTGCCTTCTCTGGGGCGCGATGTTACGCGAGGGGAAGGAATGCCTTCCGGGAGGACTTTTACGGGGAACTGGCCTCCTATTTAGTCGTTATAGGCAAGGAGAAAACCCGGTAAACTCCAAGCAGCCAGCCTGTCCGATCGCGGCGCGAACCCACGACCGAACTCCCAGTGTTTAGGGTACGAAGACCGCTCGGCCACTGGTGGGC
>NW_019384877.1:459572-469096 GCF_000671375.1 Centruroides sculpturatus
ATCCTCGCACATCTGAGGGTCTGACCCTGCCTATCCTTCTTTTTAAGCGCTCGTCTTTGCTCTTCCCTTTCTCTTTCCTCTATCGCTCTAATCCATGTATGCCTGTGCATACATCATAATACGTGCTCACGACATTCGATTCGTCACTTTTCTGTCGTAGAGTTCCCATTTTACAATTACGTGACTCAGCTTGGTGATAACGGAGAAAAGAGAGAGATAGGAAGTCGATATAAGTCACAGTTATGATTTCACAGATTCGAGACAGCTCGATAGCCCAAACGGCCCAGGCTTTCGCCCGTTTACGCTAAGTGACTTTCATTATAAGCATTTAGCTTTCCGAAAGTCTATGACAACAATTGTTTGGCATTGACTGCCGCGAATTTCGTGCCAATAAGCTGCCTCGACTTGTTCGATTATGTTATCGACTCAATTTCATATTTATTTTCACATTTTCACTTCGTGGTCCTTCTCTGTTCTTTTTCCATTATTTACATGTGTAGGTCATTTCATTGTTATCCACATTTGATGTCATTATTTATCACATACTTCCATGACATTCTCGTCTGTCCACTACAACTGCCAAGAATTAACGCGATTGGCAAAGCGTAGTGACAGCGAACCAATAGAGAGCGGAATCCTTGCCATAATGCGGTTTGCGCGCCAATTACGTGCGTTAATCAAGCCGAATAGTTTGGCCGAATATTCGCCTATTCGGCCATGCTCTTGGCTGAATATTTGGTATTCGACCTCAGGCTGAATATACTATTCGTTACAACACTACTAAATATTACAATGTAAATTTAAAAAGTTTTATTTCTTTTTTTACTGAAGGGATTAATAGATTATATTTAAATATTCAGCATGGTATTTCTTGTCACAATTGAGACAGTTATATAGTTAACTTCCATTATGATAAACATTTCCATATTGCTAAGAGAAGTATGCTGCCATATTGCATTAAACTAACAAATGAATTGCTAAGCATTTTTCAGTATAATTTTACTTTTGCAAACACAGGCATCATTCATAATGAATGGAAAAAATGGTGTATAATTGTAGAATCATAAAAATCTTTTAGACAATCTCAGTTTATTTGTAATCTATTGGGTTGAGACATAAATAATGTTTTTTTCTAAGCTGTTTTCGTGCTATAGCATAACTTAATATATCAATTAGCTCAAGTGTTAGTTTGTTAATTATGTAACTACTAGAAATTCTCTCGTCGAGCTTGATGGAATATTTTTGAGATCAAAGAATTGAGAAGTGCTTGAAGTCGAGCTTGATGTTGTGATGCTGTTTCTGCAGCCCTTGACAAGCCATTTTTACTCAATGTTGATCAAGTCTGACTTTGTAACCTTTAGGGGCCTCAGTTGTTCTTATTCTTTTAGATCTAGAATTTACCTATCAATTTTACTCTTATGCTTCCTTTTTTTTTTTCTTTTTTTTTTTTGATAAAATAGTGTTTTTTTAATTCCATATTGATAAAACAAAGATGAATTATATGTGTGTTAATTAGATGAACAATAACACTTTCTAAATAATGAGCTTGTTAGATTGTTACTTTCAATCGGATAGTAGAACGTCACATGGTCACTATAGCAATATATTTTTTTAAAATTTGTCATAGAAGTGATATGATGCGGCAATCATTTTTAAAGTTAAATTTTAAATTTAATAAAGTAAATTTAAAATATGCCATTTGTCAAAATATTTAAAAATGCAACTTAAGGGAAATTCCCTCATTGAGCATGAACATTATGTGGTTGCTGATGTCACTGAAACGTAAGTGCTATCACTGATCCAAAATTGATAAAACATTTATTCTATAGCTAATATTTCCTCAAAATAAGTAGCCTATACTTTGTGTCAGACCATAAAACAAATATACCTAAAATTTCATTTGGATTGGACAAAAATTGCAGGTGTTATAAGGAGTTCACACACATACCAGGGCTGTGGAGTCGGAGTCAGGAGGAATTTCTGGCCAGAGGAGTCGGAGTTGGAAAAAATGTGTCAACTCTGACTCCTGCATTTTAAATTTACTTTAGTTTTTTTATTTAAGTGAAAGAAAATTTATTATATATTTATTAATTTTTTAAAAATTTTTTTGTATTTTGTTATATTGAATACAATCGTACCCAGCAAAAATAAACAAATAACGTAACTAACACCTTATTGTTTGCTGAGGGAGTTTTATTAAAAACAAACGTTTTCGATCCACTTAACGGATCATCATCAGATTAGAATATACAAAAATGGAATACATCATAAAAGGAACAATAAGATATGATATTTATTTGATTTAAAGGAAACTTAGTAGCTTCTATTTAGCTAAGATAGATCGTATTAATATTTAATCTTTGTAGTATATTATTTATTATTTGGTATCATTTAAAATTTATTTTTTATTCTTATTAATTGATATGTTATCAGTTTATTGATATTTTTGAATTTTTGAACTTATTGTTCCATTTATGATGTATTCCATTTTCGTATATTCTAACCTGATGATGATCTGTTAAGTGGATCGAAAACGTTCGTTTTTAATAAAACTCCCTCAGCAAACAATAAGGTATTGGTTACGTTATTTATTTTGTTATAATTCATTTATTTTAAATACAAAATGCATCAATTTAATTTATTAAATATGCAGTATTCTTTGTAATATTTGTGTTTAGTAGTTAAATTATTTTGACCCAATTGAATATGAATATTTTTGAATCATTACTTTATTATCCCTGCTCTAAAAAAGTACTCTATTTTTCTGAATGAGCCAGACTAATTGATCAGAGTATATATTTTTCTTTTCTGAACAAAGGGCTGAAGTAGCTAGATTGCACACTTTTTAGTTGAACTAACTTTTCTGGAAAGGTGAAATTGAAATTGAAATTGCAAATGCTGTCGAATATGTGTAGATATAGAATTTTATCGCCCCCTTTCTCCTCTTATTAAATATTTGTTAAAAATTAATTTTTTTATACAAATAAATATTAATGTAAGTTAAATATTAAAAATACTAACTATAAAAGTATTTAGGTAAATGCCTGGGGCTCCTTTCAGAGTTCAGAGTAAGGTACCTCCTATGACACCTCTGCCCCCCATAAAATGACTGCTATTTAATTTTGTTGGTGTTGGATCGGGTTACTAAAATTATCAGGAGTTGGAGTTGAGTGTTTTTTTTACCAACTCTGCAGCTCTGACATATACACACAGATGATGGCTTTTATATGTAACTATTTTAATAATTTATGATTTTTGATTATTTTTAAAGAAGTCAAATTATTAGTGTCAATCTAAATGAGCTTATCAGAACATTTAAGACAGATAATGTTATATGAATTTAGAAAAGATAATACATGGTTACAATGACAAACAATATATGTATAATGTGTATGATAGTGAAGCCATAATATCAGAAAATGTCACCATTGGTTCAAAAACTTTAAGGGTGGGAATTTCAGTCTTTTGAAGATGAGCCTTGCTTTGGATTACCATTTGGCTTAGAAATTGCAGAAAAGCTTGGGAGTGTCTCAATCAATAGCAGTTAGTTGGTTCTCCCAATAAGGAAAGATAAACAAGTGTGAAATATTGTTTTCTAATAACCTCACTGGACAGAATCATCTGAATTGATTATCCATATACATTTCACTTTTTAATAGGCAAAAGTAAACCCAATTTCTGGACTGAATAGTAACTAGAAATGAGAAGTGACGATTATACACTAATGTCATTTGTAAAAGAGAATATCCAAAGGCAAAGACATGGATATATCCAAAGGCTACTCCAGTTTCAGAACCAAAGTGTTGTCTTCATCCTCAAAAAGTGTTTTTATGTAGATGTTGGGATTAGAGTTTTACCAAATGAGCTGAGCTGAGCTACAGCTCAGAATTTTGACAGTTAGTTCAACTCTCAGCTGGAGTCCAGAATTGCAGATTGGCTCAACTCAGCTTGAGGTGAATTTCTATACTTCGTGCTTATGTGATCTGTGACAATGTTTTGTTTCAATTGCTGCTTTTGCTTCTGTTACTGCTGTTAATGCAGTATCATTGTGGCATAACTTTTCTGTACTATCCTGTGTCATAATGAACACATTCAGTATGTACAGTATATAAAAAATAATAAATATAAAAATTTGCTTCCCCTCAGTCCAATCAGGTGAAAGAGAGACTATCCCACCTCTAAGTATGTTTGGTGATATTTTAAGAATTTTTTATTCATTAAGGTACATTCAATTAAATGCACTTTAATAAATAAAAATAATCTTAAAATATTACCAAAGCTATATATTCAATTTATTGCATAGTTTTTGAATTTACTTNGAAAAGACAAACGATGAATTTCTAAATAAAATGAATTTTTTAATTTTAACTGGAATAGTTGAATCAAAAAATTAATAGTTCAAAGCAATTCATTTAAGAGTATACAATAGAAATGATATTTTATAATACCCTTGTATAGAGGAAAATCAAGAAAACCCAATATTATAGGTGATTCAAAAGGTTAGTGACAAATTTAAAAAGTGTTAGAGGAGTTAGAATAGAACAACTTTCGATTAGGAACCCATGTTCTCTGAAGTAATCCTGAGTAAGTACAAGCCTTTGAATATAAGGAACTATTAATACATTGTGGATGCAACTGTATGTTGCAGAGAGACATTAGGTTGGTTACAGTATGAGTTGACTGTGACCTTCAATTGTTGCATATAGTAGGTTTGTATCATCATGTGTGCTTGTTATTGTGCGCACAGATATTTATGAGTTGTTTGCATTGTTCAGTTGAAGATAAATTGTCTTGGTGTTTTCATTATCTCTTGCTATTTGTTAAATGGAATGATACACTTATGCATAACTTCAGGACTTGCATTTCATCTGTGGTGTAGCCATTGGAAATGCAATCTATGTTCTTACATATGTATTAAAAAATATTTTAAATTTTTATATTTTGTATAGGATATTCATGACAGATTTGAAAAATCAGTGTCAAAGATGTACTTTTGTGTACAGAAGTACATCTTTGACACTATTATCTATGGAATGCTTTCCACAGACACGATTATCTATGGAAGGTTTTCCACAGTAGGGCTGTTTGTCAATGAATTTTGTAGCTTTGTTTGAACTTGTTTTTTGAGCAGTGGAACAACACTGCTCAAAAAACAGTGCTTCACATATGAGACATCATTCAACAGAAATGACTTCTTCAATTGCTCTAATAGTCATGTTTGAGGAACACAATCTCAATGCTACATTTGTACATCACCACCATCTAGAGAGATATTTGCAGTGAACATATGGTCAGATGATTATTGGTGATTACCTATCAAATGTTATCTCCTGTCACCACATTTGAATGGGCAAATTTATAGAATATTTTTGGAAGAAACTGTTTCTAATCTGTTAGATATGCTACTTATAATGTGTCATCAAATGTGAATGTAATATGGTGAAGCACTAGCACACTTTACTCTGTGTGCTGGAATTTCAAAATTGCATATATCCTTGAATTGGAAGAGGAGATCCAGTTGAATGGACAACCTGTTCCTCTGATTTGACACCTCTTGATTACTTCCTTTAGGGACATATTGAAAGCTTAGTTTATGAGGCACCAGTGGATGATCCAGAAACATTTTTATCTAGAATGCTTGCAGTTTGCAATTTGGTTCGGAGATGCCTGTGATATTCGAGAGAGTGCGCCAGAGTTTTGTTTGATGATGAATGCATGCATTGAATATGATGGTTGCCAATTTGAACATCTTTTGTAAGTTTGTGTAATCTTTGTGTACTTAGTCTTAATTTTTACACAAAATTTAATATTTCATTAGTATGTTGTGCACAATGTTCTTTACATTCAAAGACTCATGGTTACTTAAGAGAATACAGGTTTCTAATTGAAAGTTGTTTATTTCAATTCCTCTACATGCTCCTGAAGTTTGTAAATAAGCTTTTAAATCACTGTTTATGCAGATTAGATGCCAAATAAATTTCAGCTGAACTTAGCTAATGAGAGAAAGAAAGCAAAAAAAAAAAACAAAGCCAAAGGGACAATTTCCAACTTAGACAAAAAAAAAAAAAAAAAAAAAAAAAACTTAACATTCCTATCATAATGGTATTGAAAATATATTCTTATATATTCTTCAATACCAAAAAATTTCAAGCAATGTTTAAATCATCAAATTAAGAATTAAACTTTATGATGATCTAAAATTCTACCTATTAGCATGTAATTATGCTTCAATCTTGAGAAACTAAGAAATACTATTAAAGAATATATACATATTATTAGTACAGAAGAATTTAGAAAATGAAGAATGCCTTCTGTTTTCATAAATTCATAATTTGTTAAGATTTCCAGATATTTTCACATTATATTTATTGATTCACATTATGTGAATCAATAAATATAATGTGAAAATATATAGTGTGACCATAATGTATTCATATTATTGTCACACTATACAAGTAAGATCAATCATAATTTGCATTCAGTTTTCAAATGTAAACTTACTGAGACAGTAGTACTTTATTGATGGATGTTTGTTGATGAAATAGTATTTACATACACAAAAGACTGAATATTTGTAATGTGATAGTTTAACATAGAAAATATTCATATTTAATAAAAACTGAGAAAAGGCTAAATATTAGTGATGTAACGAATATTCGGTTACTATTCGGTATTCGGCCTATTTTTCACTATTCGGCCAAATACTGAATATTTAATCACTATTCGGCCGAATACCGAATACCTAAACACAGGAGTAATAAATAACAAAAACACAGTAAATTAATCGTTTTGGTATTTAGATTTAATGTTATCGAGTTAGTGTTGTTTGTTTATATTTATTTATAACTTGTAACATGCACAAAATAAAAAAGAAAATAATATTAGTCACGTGTATTCACAATTTATAATTACAAAGACACGTACACATCTATCGTTGGAGAATCGTCGCACATCTGAGGGTCTGACCCTGCCTATCCTTCTTTTTAAGCGCTCGTCTTTGCTCTTTCCTTTCTCTTTCCTCTATCAGTGGATGATCCAGAAACATTTTTATCTAGAATGCTTGCAGTTTGCAATTTGGTTCGGAGATGCCTGTGATATTCGATCACTCTAATTCATGTATGCCTGTGCATACATCATAATACGTGCTCACGACATTCGATTCGTCACTTTTCTGTCGTAGAGTTCCCATTTTACAATTACGTGACTCAGCTTGGTGATAACGGAGAAAAGAGAGAGATAGGAAGTCGATATAAGTCACAGTTATGATTTCACAGATTCGAGACAGCTCGATAGCCCAAACGGCCCCAGGCTTTCGCCCGTTTACGCTAAGTGACTTTCATTATAAGCATTTAGCTTTCCGAAAGTCTATGACAACAATTGTTTGGCATTGACTGCCGCGAATTTCGTGCCAATAAGCTGCCTCGACTTGTTCGATTATGTTATCGACTCAATTTCATATTTATTTTCACATTTTCACTTCGTGGTCCTTCTCTGTTCTTTTTCCATTATTTACATGTGTAGGTCATTTCATTGTTATCCACATTTGATGTCATTATTTATCACATACTTCCATGACATTCTCGTCTGTCCACTACAACTGCCAAGAATTAACGCGATTGGCAAAGCGTAGTGACAGCGAACCAATAGAGAGCGGAATCCTTGCCATAATGCGGTTTGCGCGCCAATTACGTGCGTTAATCAAGCCGAATAGTTTGGCCGAATATTCGCCTATTCGGCCATGCTCTTGGCTGAATATTTGGTATTCGACCTCAGGCTGAATATACTATTCGTTACAACACTACTAAATATTACAATGTAAATTTAAAAAGTTTTATTTCTTTTTTTACTGAAGGGATTAATAGATTATATTTAAATATTCAGCATGGTATTTCTTGTCACAATTGAGACAGTTATATAGTTAACTTCCATTATGATAAACATTTCCATATTGCTAAGAGAAGTATGCTGCCATATTGCATTAAACTAACAAATGAATTGCTAAGCATTTTTCAGTATAATTTTACTTTTGCAAACACAGGCATCATTCATAATGAATGGAAAAAATGGTGTATAATTGTAGAATCATAAAAATCTTTTAGACAATCTCAGTTTATTTGTAATCTATTGGGTTGAGACATAAATAATGTTTTTTTCTAAGCTGTTTTCGTGCTATAGCATAACTTAATATATCAATTAGCTCAAGTGTTAGTTTGTTAATTATGTAACTACTAGAAATTCTCTCGTCGAGCTTGATGGAATATTTTTGAGATCAAAGAATTGAGAAGTGCTTGAAGTCGAGCTTGATGTTGTGATGCTGTTTCTGCAGCCCTTGACAAAGCCATTTTTACTCAATGTTGATCAAGTCTGACTTTGTAACCTTTAGGGGCCTCAGTTGTTCTTATTCTTTTAGATCTAGAATTTACCTATCAATTTTACTCTTATGCTTCCTTTTTTTTTTTTCTTTTTTTTTTTGATAAAATAGTGTTTTTTTAATTCCATATTGATAAAACAAAGATGAATTATATGTGTGTTAATTAGATGAACAATAACACTTTCTAAATAATGAGCTTGTTAGATTGTTACTTTCAATCGGATAGTAGAACGTCACATGGTCACTATAGCAATATATTTTTTTAAAATTTGTCATAGAAGTGATATGATGCGGCAATCATTTTTAAAGTTAAATTTTAAATTTAATAAAGTAAATTTAAAATATGCCATTTGTCAAAATATTTAAAAATGCAACTTAAGGGAAATTCCCTCATTGAGCATGAACATTATGTGGTTGCTGATGTCACTGAAACGTAAGTGCTATCACTGATCCAAAATTGATAAAACATTTATTCTATAGCTAATATTTCCTCAAAATAAGTAGCCTATACTTTATGTCAGACCATAAAACAAATATACCTAAAATTTCATTTGGATTGGACAAAAATTGCAGGTGTTATAAGGAGTTCACACACATACCAGGGCTGTGGAGTCGGAGTCAGGAGGAATTTCTGGCCAGAGGAGTCGGAGTTGGAAAAAATGTGTCAACTCTGACTCCTGCATTTTAAATTTACTTTAGTTTTTTTATTTAAGTGAAAGAAAATTTATTATATATTTATTAATTTTTTAAAAATTTTTTTGTATTTTGTTATATTGAATACAATCGTACCCAGCAAAAATAAACAAATAACGTAACTAACACCTTATTGTTTGCTGAGGGAGTTTTATTAAAAACAAACGTTTTCGATCCACTTAACGGATCATCATCAGATTAGAATATACAAAAATGGAATACATCATAAAAGGAACAATAAGATATGATATTTATTTGATTTAAAGGAAACTTAGTAGCTTCTATTTAGCTAAGATAGATCGTATTAATATTTAATCTTTGTAGTATATTATTTATTATTTGGTATCATTTAAAATTTATTTTTTATTCTTATTAATTGATATGTTATCAGTTTATTGATATTTTTGAATTTTTGAACTTATTGTTCCATTTATGATGTATTCCATTTTCGTATATTCTA
>NW_019384877.1:470731-496574 GCF_000671375.1 Centruroides sculpturatus
ATATGAAACTATCTTCGTCATTTAAAGATAGCTTCGACGATTACTGGCGATGTTTGTATTAAGGTTAAGGTATATCCAATTTATTGCATAGTTTTTGAATTTACTTACGTATTATTTTTTCTTTTCTATTTTTTTATTTTTCCTGTTGTTCTATATATTCCAAGTTTTTGTAATTTGAGGTATTCTCAGTCCCATCCACTTTGAATTATTGGACTCTACACGTTTTGCTAGAAAATAATTGTTGTTAGTATCATTTTAACCTAGTCAAAATTCACAGCTCACATTCAAGACTTCAGCTCAGCTTGGTATTTACAAGTTGCTGAACTGTAGATGGGATATGAGGGAAATAATTTGAATTGTTGAATTTAAATGCAATATTAAATGCTATTTTACACTGCCAGCAATTGGAAAAACTTTGTAAAAAACACTCCAAGAAAAATTTGACAAATCTGTCCATATTTGACAAATAGAAAGAGCATTATTTTGTTATGTGATAACAGTCAAATCCATATTGCAATGTAACTTTTGTCTATCTTTACATATATAAAATCACTAATTGATTTTAACTCACATTACAACATCCATCCAACAAAAATTGAGCTTAATTGGAAAGTTCTTCCTCATCCTCCTTTCAGCCCTATTCTGGCATCTACAGATTATTATTTTTTTTGAATCTCATGAAAACAGTCTTAATGGAAAAAGTATTAAAGAAGCTATCCAGAAGCACATTATATATTGGATTAAATAAATATTTTTTATCCTGATGAGATCTTATAATTTATAAAAAAATGACATTACTTATGATTCAACTCAATACATTCACATATGCAGTATTAACAATAGACACAGATCTCTAGTATAAGATTAACTATGTCAGTTGATGATAATTAGAAAACTTAAAACCAGGACTGTGGAGTCGGAGTCGTGGAGTTTTGGTGTTTTAGCCTGAGTCGGAGTCGTCAAAAAATCTGCCAACTCTGACTCCTTTTTACTTCCCAACTTGTAATGTATATAAAACGGAAAAGTATTGGAATCGTGTCAAATTTGACCCTCCAAGTTTCTTTTGCTAAGCTACACATTTGGAGACTTCCTGAACCCCTCAAAAAAGTCAATAAAAGGGGAAAAATTCACATGTGTGTGTGTGTGTTAGTGTCTAATTTGTTTAATTTATTTATTTTCTGTTCTGAGATATTAAACAATATTTCAGAATGGGTAAAGTTTAAGAAACAAAATGTGGCACTGTAGCTCGCGTATAAAGGAGCATTAATACTATTAAATTTTGGTTTTTAATTAAAGGTCGACAGGGTGAAGACATAAAAGTGGTCATGTGTCATGTGTCTTAATGAATATTTTACTCGTTATTAGTGTTAAAAATAATAATAATAATAATAATAAAACTCGTCTTTACCCTCAAAGTAAGCTTTTTTTGTCATTTTATAATAGTACAGTAAAACCCGTTAAGATGTTCTTGCCTAAAATGTTAGAATGTTTTAGTTCATGATTTAGTTCAACCACTTTGACACTTAATAACTAACTTTTGTGTTAAACCATCTGACTCCGATTCTGACCACTGACCACAGAAATTATTAGGCTTCAAACAGGGTGAACAAAATTATGCCCCGCACACACAGTCTAACATCCACACATATAGAAAAAAACCTTGAATCTTTTGCATATCTCGAAATTTCAAGGTGTCCTGAGTCCAAAAATGTAAAAATTTGGGAGGGGTCATTTTTTGACTGAGTGCTACACTTTCCCCCTGTTATATATAACAGCCGGAAAAGTAAAAATTATTGAATACATGTTTATATATTACTTAGAGGAGTTTTATAGCTTTGGAATAAAAAGTTTCTACATTCTATCTTTATTAGAACTCTGTTTATTGAATATTTTATTCTGAGGTCATGTGATGACATCAGAATTTCTGGGTCTCTTTCAGTAACAAGTCTGCCCCTGGTTGGAGTTGGAGTCGGATGGTAAGGAAAAGTCGGAGTTGGAGTCAGTAGATTTTTACGCAACTCCACAGCCCTGCTTAAAAGTAACTATATATAATATGCTTAGTTATTTTTCTTATTATATATGTAATTTTTAGTTTTAGTATTTTCACTGAAGGCATTTTCAAATGGAATTCTGAGCATTGTGAAAAAATTCTTATAAGTTAGTTTATATCAAACATCAGTATACTATGCTTGATGTACTAATATACTTTGCAATATATATTACATCAATATATTGCATAGTATATTATCAAACATTAATAGTTAAATATTATGAAATAATCCAGAAAAGGTGATTTTTAATTTTAAACAAGGCAAAGATATAATTTTTATCAAAGAAGGAAAATACCAGGCAGATTACCTCTTCTGATAAGGTTTTGTATTTGCTTTCCAAAGGTTAGCAATTCAGATCCATCAGTTGGAAATTGAAGACTTATAAGGCATATATAAATAATTGATAAAAATTGTTTATATTTGTCATTTTCACAATTTATTGTTCAAAATTTAAAATTTAATTTAATGTTATAGTAACTTTAAAGACTTATTAAGTGTTTCTATAGATATACAAGTCAAATATCTATTTTTAGTGTACTGTATATATGAAAACAAACTGTCCATATCTTATATAGATTTAAAATCAAGTTTTTGTTTCAAATATAGTAGAACTTAGTTAAGAAGTTTTTTAAGGGATCAATTTAAAAACTTCTTAAGCAGAAATAAAGATTTCATATTTACTCAAATATAAGATGCCATTGAATCTAATTGTGCATATACTTTTGGAATAAAACTGATTCAAGATTACTCTGATCATTCAAATTGTGTATACGAAGAAACTATAACATTCTGATAAATCTCTATCTGCATATACAAATACCATCTAGGATCAACTGGATCACAATCAAACTAATTTGAGTGGAGGGTTGGATTGTTTCGATCAGATCAAAAAGATTAAAGATGGCTGCATCCATGGTTAAAGTCAAGCTTATAGTTGACAGCAAAAAATATGTTTAACTGTTTGAAAAATATTTAAAGGTTTAAAAGTGGTAAGTAAAAACATAAAATATCTGATAAACTGAAATGAAAAAATAAGTATTAAGAGACAATTTTGCAAGATTGTACAGCAAGAATGCATGTCATGCACTCTCCCATTTTGTGATTTTGCAAGCAGTTTTATTCACAGAGTAAATGTGATTTGATCTTACCTGTATATAGTTTCCTCCAACTAAAATACAACAGAAGTGATCTGTATCACATGACAAAGACTGATCCAATCTTACAGATCAATGCATCTGAAATGCAAAGTATATGCACTAAGATACACCTTAATTTCTACATGCTCATCCACAGATTTTTCTGAAAAGATAGACAACTCAAGACATTTATGTCAATGGAATCAGTTCTGTTGGCATAAATTTGTTCAGAATTTAATGCACAGTAAAGTAAGTTAAATATCACTGCCTTCTACAGTATTAAAGTCAGAAACTTCCTCACTTTTCATGTTAGGCTATCGTGAATCAACATAGGATTCAATGCTCATATCTATAAACATGCAATCATCCTCAATACTGCTTAAAACATTGTAAATGCACCATTTCTTGAAAGAATCCTGCACAACTTTTTCTGGGATTTTTGTCCAAGTAACTATTTACAATGTTACTGCAATAGACTAATGAGATTGAGTTAAGTTGACCTTTTAAATATTTACTATTGAATATTATGAGTATTGGTCTAATAAAATCATTAAAATGACACATGAAATTAGTGACAGAGAAATAAGATGCATGGTATTATAGGTCACTAATTATAATATCTTATATTGAATCTAAGATGCACTTTATTTTTAGATTTCAGCACTTCAAACAACCTTTACATCTCCAATGGTATGTGTTCACACCTTAGCAAACGTTTTCAACCTCATCGAGGTCTTCATCAGGCTACTTTAATTAGGAATTCGAACGCGTTTGGAACGGAACATATACGATTCAAAATTTATAAACAGATTTAAGAATACTCATTGAACTTTACGCACGCGCTAAAACGACTGTAAAGCACGGGTAATATGAAGTTTGCGTAACGGTGGAAGTAGACGAATTATACACACTCATTTATGGGGATGAGTTCCCTCATAACAAAACTTCCACGCGCTAGATATACTGACTGCATCCCTGGAGTTGATGCACGTGCCATGGCATGTGCATCAACTCCAGCATCATGCACACATCTGCCATTGCATGTGCATCAACTCCAGGGATGCAGTTGGTATATCTTGCGCATGGAAGTTTTGTTGTGAGGGAACTCATCCCCATAAATGAGTGTGTATAATTCGTCTACTTCCACCGTTACGCAAACTTCATATTACACGTGCTTTACAGTTGTTTTAGTGCGTGCGTAAAGTTCCATGAGTATTCTTAAATCTGTTTATAAATTTTGAATCGTATACGTTCCGTTCCAAACGCGTTCGAATTCCTAATTAAAGTAGCCTGATGAAGACCTCGATGAGGTTGAAAACGTTTGCTAAGGTGTAAACACATACCACTGGAGCTGTAAAGGTTGTTTGAAGTGCTGAACTGTAACTCCTCTAGTGTTGGAAGACGTTTATTTTTTATTTTTAGAGATATCAAAACCTGAAAAAATGTACATTTAAGTAAATACAGTAATGTACAAATAACTTTTTTTTGATAATCTGAATTTATTTAATAATGTTCATTACAGTGAATTAAGCTTATACAGTATTTATTTAGATAGTTGTTTAATGTAGTCTGTTTCATCAGCTTTGTTATGTGAGAAAAAAAAATGTTATGATTCCAACAAATAAAATCACAGATCTACAAATACCATACTAAAATTCAATGAAAACTTAACAAAATCATTCATATATTTATAGCACTTGTCAGAACTTGCTGTATGCTGCAAGCATAGTTGCCATATAATCATGTAAAAAAAGTTGTAAAAGCCATGTTCAAAGTAGCCCAAAGTCACATGCATGATGACACATGAAATATTGTACATTTTTCTTCTGTATACAATTAAATGCATATATTTTTGATAAGATGCAGTTGAAAAACTTAAATGCATTCATTTTCTGGTCATGGACAAGGATTTCAGTTTACTTAAGTAGGAAATTTTCTTACATGGAAACATTTTAAATGGGAAAATTTACACATCTTTTATAGGGGAAAAATTTGGAGTTTTGAAATTAAACCTCTTAT
The DNA here is from genome assembly GCF_000671375.1 of Centruroides sculpturatus. Classification (NCBI taxonomy): domain Eukaryota; kingdom Metazoa; phylum Arthropoda; class Arachnida; order Scorpiones; family Buthidae; genus Centruroides; species Centruroides sculpturatus. The sequence goes on from NW_019384877.1 coordinate 475,938, forward strand.
ACAGAAAAACTTTTAATGTGGTAACTTATTAACCAAGTTTTACTATATATTATAAATAATCTAAGTTTTAGAGATTGATTTACCTGTAAGCAAATTAAGTAGCTAATCAAGATTCCTAAATTATTTTTTGAATAATATAACTCTTTCTAACCTGTTACCGGTGCGTCTATTAACTCTTAACTATCCAAAACAAACCAAAACTAACGTTTTCGAACCCCTATAACGGTTCTTCTTCAGGCTTTTTTTGAATCTCTGATGGAAAATGCAGCTCGTAAAAACTTTAAATTTGAAATATGTAAGTTTGAATGCACGTTTCCCGTTTCCGTCGTTGTATGTCATGAATTTTGAATTATAACTATTTGGTTTTTTAAAACCTTATATTCATTAATATAGCCAAATTCACTTAAGAGAGCATTCTTAGGATTGCTGCATCATGCTCATTTATCTGAAGTAACAAAAATCAACCAGAGGTTTATTTATGTTGTTCAAATCTCTCTACCCCTTCATGTCTTAGGAGCTCTATGTAACTTATAACACACTTGAAAATGTTAAAACTCATTATTATGTAATTTTTGTTTATGTTTATTATTATGTTCTTTATTGTACTTATTAGTTTTCATTTTTATATCAAGTTATTGTTTTATTGAATAATCAGTAAATAGAGTATGCAGTAAAACCTGCAAAAACTAGAATTTGATGGGACTATCTTATTTTTCTACGTCTTGCAGTTTTTCTGCTATCGACAGGATGTAGTCTTACCCCTTTTCTATTGCTCTCTATTCCAGAAATACATAAATGTCCTGGAAAAAAATTTTTTTATGAGATTAGGTGAAAAAAATAAATTTTTTTATGATTTACATGTGTGTATTCAAATTAAATTTGTTACAGATGTCTGCCTGTATTGTAAAAATTTTATATACAAATAAATAAAAATAGTTTACTTTTCACAAAACAATCTAATGTCATTTGTTCAGTTGTCATTGGTTTTTTAACAAAGTTATTGAAACAAATTTCTAAGTCTGCAGCTTTATCAAAATATTCTGGATTTTTACCTTTTCTAAATTTCTTGAAAGCCTTTAAGTTGCTGAAAACTTGTATTTGATTTAAAGGCTCATACACTTCTATTAGCTGGTCATCATCATCAGTTTGTGAGACTGCAATTTCTTGAAAGTTTATATCATCAATTTTTGTAGAAAAAATACACAAAAATGTAAGTTTAAAATAATGATCTAAAAGAAAATGAGAGACAACCTTTCAGTATGTTTTGAAACTCCCTTTAACAAAAAATAATGTATTTTCTGACAGATGGATGGCACTGCACTGCACTGAAATGGAAATACAGAACACAATTTCCAACTTTTGTGTCTATAGTTCACCATATTTGGGTTGCAGTAGCATAATTTCTTCCATTCCATGTAAATCTCAGCGGTTCTGACTCATATATTTTACTGTATATACTAATTATATATTTTTCACTTTCCAAAATACAGTAAGTATCCTTGCTGAAAAGATGTGAACATCCTTACTCCAAAATTTCTGAATGCTCTCTACTAAGGTATACAATATAAAAACAAATAATTACAGTAATGCCTTAAAATTGTGTGACCTCCAAAATTTAGTCACTAATCATTTCTCATCTTGTCTACTTAAGATGGGGATGTAAAAATATAATATATATGTATATGTTATGATATCTTTTTAATATGTAATTGCTTCACATATGTGTGTCCAATAAAACCAATTCATTACAATTGTATGAAATCTTATGACTGTCCATGTATTAGAAAACTGATTTATGGAGATTTCACCAAATCTCCACATAATATATACCATAGCACAGAGAACTCTGTAATCATGTGCTTTGGGATGGTGATGTATTGTAAGATTAAAGATAGACTCTTATAAACTTTTCCTATAACAATGTTCCCTTATGCTGACTGCTGCTCTAAAGGTGCTACTGACACAACATTTATTTAGACTTTTCTGTTAAAAGGAGTCCTAAGTAAAACATAACAAAATTGGGATGTGGGAGAGTGCTCTCTTAAGTGAACTGCTCCTTTATCCATATCTTTATCCTAAAAATAGTTTTATAATCTGAAATATTTGGGGGTAACTCTATATTTTAATTAAATGCCTTTTCAATTATATCATATTTTGATAACAGGGACTTCTCAATATACAAACTAGATCCATTCCTACAGGTCATTTAAGTTATATGTTTTTATTCATTGTGTTAAATGCCTGTAAGTACTTAAGAAAATAAAAACAATTAACAAAATTAAATATAAGTTTCAAAACATCTTTCTCTCTTTTTTCTCGCAAATTCTTTAATCAAATAAACTAACATTTTCGGTTATCTTAAATGGCCTTCTTCAGGTTAAGCATAATTGGAACATCAGTTAGAACATAAAATTTATGTTCTAACTGATGTTCCAACTAAAGAGAGAAAGATGTTTTGAAACTTGTATATAGAAATTCTAGCTAGCTGTGCATAGAAAAAACAAAATTAAAAGAACATATTACAAATAGTTGTATAAATAAGCTTTAACCATCAATAGTTTCTTTATCTGATTCAGACTTCCTTTTTATACTGTTTATACAGTTTATTTTTTAACCTAAAACTGCACCTTTTAATGTTACTGATATTAATCATACTGCTAATATTTTTTTATGAACCAATGGTGTTTAGGTTTTTAAATTACCAGTGCAAAACTGTACTTAATAGTGTTTATGCAAACACTGGACGTGTTTAGCTATATGATCGACAATTGCAAAGCATCAGTGGAGTGCATCATTATGACATTTATTAAAAAGAATGTTTATGATATGCCTGTATTAGTGTGGTGGAATTATAAATGCAACACTAGTTGATATTTGTGTCATGTGCTATGTTGGACCAAAGTTAAAGCATATATACTAAAAACAATTGTTTTATGATATTTATTTGCTATTAATGTATGTTTCTATAAACTTTCTGAGACATAGTGTGATATAAATGTTATGATAAATACCTTATCTATTTTCCACAGGCATTATTTCTTGGGAAGATTCTATGTATTTACTGATTTTATCAGAATACATATTGGTGTTTAAGATGAATATATCTATATATGTAATTATTTGTTTCATGAATGCAATGTCTAATCTACTATTTATGGATTGTTTTTAAATAATTATAGATGCAGTGTTTGATTAATAAGCTCTACCTGCATGCAGAAATCATTTAAAGTGATCTTCTGTAAATGCCTGCTGGAGATCATCTTAATTAAGCAGTTTCTGCTTTAAAAAGAAACAATTATATTGCTGCTTTGCTATTTGTAAGTCATTTTTATATAAATCAAAATATGCTGATGACCATAAAAAAGCAATACCAAGAAGGATGTATCAGATAACCCCAAAGTTTGCAAGTTAGTTAGAACATGGGAGAACATGCAAATGATTAAAGCATATCACATATTCAAATCATGTGGCAGTAATGCCTCCTGGAAGTAGTATAAAAGGAGATTGAAAAGAGCTAGTGTAAAGCACTGGAATTGTGTTTGCTTGCAGTTCTTACAGAACAGATCAAGTATGTCCTGTTGAAAAGCATAGCATCCAAATGACCAGATTTCAGACTTTGACCAAGGGAGAATTGTAAGATTATGAGAAAGTAGATTATCCTTCTGAGAGATTGATGTTATGTTGGATGGAATGCAACCTTAGTGGTGAGAATATGGTGTTGTTATGTTGAAGAGGAACAAATTCACCAATGTGAGTTTTTAAAGGAAGGAATCTGCTAATTTTAAAGGTCTGTTTTCAGTGAATGGAATTGTATATTTTATATTACGTATTTTAGTACATTTACATGTACAATAATTTATAAATTTAAAATAAATTTAGCATTTATCTTATAGAAATGAAGGGCAATATATACGATGTTTTATGTAATGTGTTATAAGACAATAACTTGGAAAATATGCTTCTAAGAAAAAAGTTGATAAGAATAAAAATTTAATATTTCTGAAATGGCCTTTTTAATGCCATAAAAAATAAAGCCTCACCCATTTGCCCTTTTGGATGAAGTGGCAGGCAACTTCAAAATTTCAATTGGAACCCTCAATTTTTTTATATATTTTGGTTTTTTTATTCAGAATTATAATTTTTTATTCTTAAAAAACCATTTTAAAAGTTGTGAACATATGCATTTATATATTTTGAAAGATAATGTTTGTATATTAATACAAATTTTTATAGACTAATTAATTTCTATTCCAATAGTTTGGCTAACTATTCAAACTAGTATAAAATAATTTTCTCTAAAGGTAGATGGTTAGATTGCTATCTTATATTAAAATTAATATTTACAATAATTTTTGAATTAAATTTAATCATTTTATTTAATAATTATTAAGTTTAATTCAAAATCATACTTAACGAAATTGAAACTAAAGATGACATTACTTTTTTGCCTTATTTTTTAAATTGTAATGTCATGAGAGATATTGTGTTACAAAGTGTATAATTTTTAAAGCAGAATTAATTATAAATATTACTTTCTGTATAGTTCTTTCATTTTTCATTACTTTTCTAACTTAGAACCAAAAAGTTTTTAATTAAAGATTGTTAATTAACTTTCATGATTAATTACATGATATATCAACATTATATTAGTGCTAGTTGAAGCTTTTTTTGTTCATAAATAATTATTGTATAAAAATTTAATTTTTTTGATTTCTTGTATTTTATATTATCAATAGATTAAAGATTAATCTGTATCTTAATTGCAAGTATTTATTAAAATATTAAATCTTAATCCATTGAAATAGGTCAGGGTTGTAAAAACAGTGGGTAGTCATTTCTCACAAACATATGAATAGATAATTGTCAGTCCAGTGAGTCGATTATCTGTTACTGACCAGTTGTAGAATGTGAATTAACTTTAATTTATAATTGGAATTCAGAATCTGTATATAATCTGCCCATTGCATAATCCACACCTCCTTTCAAATTATCTTTCAAACACATTTTATGTGGATAACCCATGGGTTATCCACATAAAATTACATTAATCAAATAGGAATTAATAATAATTTTTTTATTAAACATAAATCAAAATTGAAAATTGTATGTTTTTACTTTAGTAAAATTTAAAGATACATCAATTATTATTATATGTATATTTAATAATAATATCTCAATTATTAATTTACCCTAAAATCTTGGCTATAGGCCTTGACCTATATAATGAGATTATCTTATTCACGAAAAGGTCAACATTCCTGTACAAGTTTTGCTTCTTCGATTTATACAAGAAGACAGCCTACAGCCAAGGTTTTGGGATAATTATTATTATAAAATAAATTTGTCCACCAAACCCCAAACAATTCCTAGTAATTTATTAATGCCTCAATAATCAATGTGTTCTTCAGATCCCTAGCAATCAGGTTGTGAATAAGTATGAATCAATGTTTCAATATGAAAGATAACATTTAAAACAAAATCTAAAAATGAGAGTAGCACAAAGATATTTTGGCAATAACATTTTATAGTAATAGTAATTCCTTGACAGTAATAAAATGAGAAAATAGATTACTGTTATTACAAGAAGGCAAACCTAATTATAAACTACTTCAGCAAATGAAATGAAAGGAAGCTGAATAATTTTTCAATAAAAAATATGGACTTTGTAAAATCAGTAAAAATTGTATTTAAGTAAGAAATGATATTAAGGAATTATTATAACTAAGCATTTGTAGCTAGAACTATTTTAAGATGATCAATACAAAACCTTCCTCACTTTCGCCCTCGTATCGTCTATACCTATCACCAATGATGACGTCACTATAAGACGATACCTATGTGAACATTGACACCGTTTAAACTTCTACCAACCGATGCTCTAACAGACCACAGTGTACCTGAAGAAGGCCTATTAAGAAGGCCAAAAATGTTCGTACTCGTGTATAAACGGCTAGAAATAAGCGAGGAAGGTTTTGTATTGATCATATTATAACTAAATCCTGAAATTTGAAAACTGAGAATTAAGAACACAAACTGCTTTTGAATGGATGAGACATCAGTGCTATCTCAACAGAGAAAAGACCTTTTTGCAATTTTCATAATCTTGAAGATTAAAAATAACATTGGAATCAAAGTTATTTCAGAATCATTAAGTCAATATATAACAATCAAATTATCTATGAGAATATGAGTTCTCCAAAATCAACATATTATTACTGAAAAACATAACTATTTGTAAAATTAAAAATAAATGACAATGATTGAATTCTTAAAAAACTTGAAACTATTACAAAAGTAAGTAATTATCAAAATTCAATTTATTTATTTTAAGAGACTTTTTAAGGAACTTTTGGAATATTTTCAATTTTTTACATAACTGTGTTGTTAATATCTAAAAATGTATTAATGACTCTTAGGATTAATAAAAACAAAAAAATGCTTTAATGGAGTTGCTCTTAAAGTAATTTCTTTTGCTTATTAACATCCATTTTAAAGATTATGACTTTTTGATCATGAAGAGAAACGAATAAAGTTAGACTGTAAAATTAAAAAGTATTATTTATCAGTTTAATAATGTTAGCATATAAATGTAGATAGATAGTCTATATTGATATATAAATAGAGAAAATAGACAGGGAAAAAATAGTACCTTAATTTAAGAAATTATATTCATATAGATAGGAAAAATTTGGAGAAAATAAAAATCTAATTTTAATCTGAATGACATGAATGAGTGAATATTATTTAGCTATGAAAAATATCCAGAGTTACTTCAAAATAATTATAAGGTATTTAGCAATATATGCTAAATATAGAACAAGTATTTTTCTGTTCTTTGTAAGTAATAAGATTCAAAACAGGCAAACACAATATCTAACAATTCTAGATCTGGAAATATCTTATACAGGAAGTAAATTTCTATTTAAAGTATATTACAGGCAAACAATTTCTATAATGAAATTGAAAGCTTAATAAATATTTAGGTAAAGAATATGTGTGAGTTTATATTCAAAGTTATCTATTGTGATAGTCTGAATGGAAAAATTTGTAGTGACAAAATGAGATAGCAGCTACAGCATTGGAAGGATATAATTTATTAAATATTGAAAAGTAAATTATACAATTTAAAAATAATTTTTAAAAACTTTTATTATAGAGGAAGAAATGAATAAATGACTTCATATTTTTATTCAGCATAGAATTCATAGAAAAATTCTTTAGGAATCAAGCTAGTTTTCCAATTAAAGAAAAAAGTGTTGTGTTTGTTACTACAATTGTCTTTGTAAAACATCTTTGGCAATAGATATGTTACTTAAATAAATATTAGGAATTGAATCAAAATCAAATGCAGAAACATGAAAGAAACAGCATACAAATTCCAATAATTTTTATTCAATTCAAACAAAATTGTTGGATTGGAATATGAATCATAAAATTCTCAAATATTTTTATTTAGATGAGGAAAAAAATTTTGGATTTCAATATAAGTAATAAAACTAAAATTTTAGTTTGGGATGAAAAAAATATATGCCCAGAAAAGTAAATTTATTCTTAAAGTAAAAAATTGAATACATTTTATTCCCTCCTTGTTAGAAAGTTAGTTTTTTATATATGCTATTTGACAATATAAAAAATATTAAAGTACTAGTGTATTTTTAGCTTGGTGATGATGAAACTGATGGTAAAACAAAAAGTGTTGGATTAGGTACTGCACTTTAATACACTTTAGAAAATAATCTAATATATATTTTTTTAATTATTATTATTATTATTAACATTGTTAGCATAGAAATTGAAAATAAATTTCAATCCAGTCGTTTTTTATCATATTTAAAAAACTTTTGAAATTAAATATTCATAAAAACATAATAAAATTAAAATGGAATCTGACATGAAATTAAAAAGTATTTTTTCAAAATAATGTAAACAGCAACTATTCCATAATCTGTCAAATCAATATAATTAGTCTGTTAAATATCTGAAGACAAAGTCCTTCCAAAAAAGGAACCACCATTCAGGGGCGCCGCTAGCTGTTTGAACGCCCGTGTGCAATACCGATTATGCCGCCCCCTGTTTAACTATGATTACCTATGCTGAGCTTGCCAGAAAGGCTCTTTGCCGCCCCCTGGACGTGCCGCCCGCATGCGGTGCACGCCTTGCACGCCCACTTACGGCGGCCCTGCCACCATTTATTATCTTCGTATTCCAGACTACATATTCTTGGCGACTGACCTTCTATTTTAGGCTACTGGCCGCCAAAAATTTCTTTTAAAAGCACAAAAATACATTAAGTTAAAAATACAAATTTTTTAAAAAGGAATTGGTGATATATGGACATATTCTAGTTTCCATCATATCTTTTTGGGGTTGTTTTGGCTTTTTATCTGTGACTCTGAAAAAAATAATTAGTCTGTATTTAAATATTGATTTAGTTGATGAATAAAAATGATCCTAAAATAGATAAACAAAAACAATCAAGTTTTAGCATTTACAGAAGTAACAAATGTATTGTCAATAATAATTAGCTCAGATTAAATGGTGATTTTTATTTATAAAAATAAAAAAAAAAAGAAATTAACAAATGAGAATAGGATTGTCACCAACAGTAACAGAAGTATTACAAGAAATTTAAAATATATTATTGGTAGTCTTTTAATTGTCATATACATTTTCTCTGGTTCAGCAATTTAAATTATATTCTGATAGATTGGATTTATGTAGAATATTATTTTTACATTTTTTAATTTTATTAATAGAATTTTTAATTATGTGTCCTATTAAGGAAATAAATAAGGTGTTTGATTTTCAAAACTAAAAAGAATACAAATAACATTTTTATATTTGAAATATGTTTTAAATGAAATTTTTCACTAGCTTATCTTTCAAGAAAAATTTTCCAATATGTAATATGTATCATTTGTTAATTCAGTATTTATTTCACATAAATGTGTGTAGAAAGAATTAAAATAATATAAGATGTTATATTATTTGAGCTTTTTCTGTAGGGTAACTCTTAATTTGTAATAATAATTTATATAATATAAGTTGTTGTTATATTATAGTTACTAATGGTGACATATTTTCTTATAACTTTAATCCTCTTCTTTAAGTAATCTACATTAAAAACCAACATAAATATAAGTCCATTAATCAAGTGGAATTCAGACTCATTCTTACAAGCAAGGAACAATTTTGTAGTTGTAATAAATTCTATTGCTAGAACAACTTAAAAAAGATATTAGTATTTTATGAATAAAATATATAATATAAATTTGAAATTTACTCTTTGTTTAGTCTATAAGAAACACATTAATTTTCTATAATTCCATTATTGTTTCCTGAAAATTTAATTATTTGTAAGATAATAAATTTACCTGTTATAGCACAGTTTAGAGAAAATACTACTGCAAATAAAGAAAAAATTTGAAAGAAAACAAATACAATATATGGATATATATCATTTCATAAAATTAAGGTAACTGAAAATGCATTGCTTTGTGAGGATGACAAATAGTTTATTAAAACTTGTGAGAATATAAGAAGGAAATTTGTTAAAAAATTATATAAGAATATTATTATAAAATTATATTTTTATAATTTGTGCTAATATTTTAAGGATAGATTGTAGGGTCAAAAATAAGCTTAAAATAACATTCTTTTAAACTGGCTATACGTTAATATATTCACAACAAACCTTTAAAATCAGCAACAACTGTAATCATTTAAGCTATCATTTTTGGCTAACTTTATTGGCTATCTTCAGGCTAAATAGAACAAGATCATTAATTTGGAAGTTGTGCTATTTTGCCTAAAATGGCCAATAAATTGGAAAATGTTAGCTTAAATAAATATAGTTGTTGATTTTAAAGATTTGTTGTGACACATGTACAAAGGTGTTTCAATAAGTAGCACCTTTTATTTTTTTTAAACAAATGTTTTAATATGTATGCAAAAACATGAATAAAGTAAATGAAGTTTGAATTTCTGGCAATACTATTGCATGATAGGAACACTTGTGTTGCCTGTTGGACATTTCTGACAAATGGAAAGAAAAGAACAGTGAAGTGTTATTTGTTTTCTATAGGCAGGGAGCAAGAAATATGAACAAATTCATGCAGAAATGCAGAAAGTGTACAGTGGTGATTGCATGGACTATTCAAATGTCCATCGATGGTGCGAAATGTTTAAAAATGGTTGTCAGTGTGTGATTGATAAGCACAGGTCAGGTCATCCGGTAAGTGCAGCTTTGCCTCAAACAGTCACTGCTGTTGATCGAACGATTCAAAGCAACTGCTACATATGCTTGAAGATGTTGTCGGAAAAATTACTTGGTGTCTTGTTTGGTCCTTTGAAGAAATTCCTGACTATGGAGAGGTTCCATTCCAACAAGGAGGTTAAATTGGCTGTTTGCAGATGGTTGTATGGCTAAGAAATGGCATTCTACAACACAGGCAACTTCAAGCAGGGGCACTGCTAGGACAAGTGCTTGAACCTGAATGGTTCCTATGTCAAAAAGTAGCCTAATCCACATATTTCATTTTGTATATTCTGTATTTTCCATATGCATTAAAACTTTTGCTTAAAAAAAATAAAAGTCATTACTTATTGAAACCCCTTTGTATTAAGCTTAAAATTTTCTATAAATGTTTTTTAAATTCCACTTTGTTTTCAAGATCTGATTTGCCAAAAAATCAAATTGGAAACTACTTTAATGAGGCAAAGAACCTTTAACCTGGGCAATAAGCTGTCACACTTTAATGAGTTCATTAATTTTACATTAGAATTCATTAAATAATAATAATTATTATTAATCTTACATTTGAATGTTTATATATTTTAATGTATTCTAATATATGTTTTTAAATTAATATTTAGCCGTACAGCAGAACAATTGATGCAAGAATCTGGTTGCCGCCTTGATCATCCTACTGCAACTAAATTTCAAGCTCATGTAATGGCTGGAGATTGGGCAAAGGTGATAATTTTAAAGTAAATTTTATTTAATTCTCCATGTCAATAACTTACATTCAGTTTTTTTTTTTTTTTAGAATTAATTTTATAAGTAACAATATAAAATTTGTACAATGAATTGTTTGTGTAGATGAATAAAATATTTTACACTAACAGCATAGAAAAGTTATTAGTTTAACATTATGTGTTCAAACAGCTAAAGGTTTCACAATGAAAAATACAGAAAGGAGACAGTATTGCATGCTTCTTGTATCAATTATTTTTGCATATTAGATCATGAAATGAATTATCATCTGGTATTTTTGAAACCGTGCCAGTAATTTATTTCAATTCAAACACAAATTATTTATCGTATTTATACAGACACTTGGCAAATCACAGAATTAAATTTTATTCAGTTGATACGTGTTTCTTTCATTTAACACGTATCAACTGAATAAAATTTAATTCTGTGATTTGCCAAGTGTCTGTATAAATACGATAAATAATTTGTGTTTGAATTGAAAAGAATTATCATCTGATTATTGGAGGTGTCTTCTTTATATAATTTGTCAGTGTATATTTAACTATCAAAGAATTGTAGAATAATATTTTTGATCAGTAAGAAAAAAAACAGTAAAAATGAAGAATTATCAATAAAACAAATTATTCAGTTGCTTGAAGCTTAATTTCACAGTGAATAACTAACAAAGAGTGTCATTTTTAAGCACTTGTTTTCAGTTACAAAATTTTTAATAATTGAATGTGTTAATATAATATATTGGTAAGAAAATAAAGTTACAGTTAATGAGAATACAGGAAACTTAAATGCAATATAATATTGTAGAACCAACTTATTGTAATCACTTGGAATTCACATATACTGATGATGATAAACTGATAGGTTAATAACATACAGTAGGTTAATAAACAGGCCTACAATTAATAGAAATTCCAGTTTTATTGATTGGAATACTAAAAAGACATTTTAAACAATTAAAACGTGTAAATTGAAATTTATTAATTTGGATAAATTATTATTATTAATTAATGTTAGACTACCCAAATAAAGATGGAAAGATATATGCTTGACATAACAAGAAAAGATAAAAGGCATATCATTTGAATCAGAAAAAAGACAGGAGTTATCAATATCATTCCTAGAATAAAAATGTTTAAATGGCAGCAGCTGGACATGTTGCAAGAATAACTGATCATTATTGGGCATATGAAACACTTAATTGGGTACCAAGAGGTTAATTGATAATAGCTAGCACATAAATGAAGTAAGAAGTACCAACAGTTTGTATTACTACAGTATTGCAAGCAAATAATGAAAATAATTAAAGTTAGAAGTACTGATTAAGACTAATAATGGTTGAGTATTATCAGTGACATGCTGAGTTGATGAGAAAAATGGAAAAACATGTCTTAAAAAATACCAATTATTTGATCACTTATTTTAATAAAAAATTTCAGTTATAGTTTAAGTTTTATGAGTTTATTTTAACTTTTACATTTTTAGAATGCTAATTTTGCCAGCACTAAATATGTGAGCACATCCCAGGAAAAATGATACCTTGGTACCCCATAGCTGGAAAAAATGGATGAAGTATAATAATAAGCATATTAAATAAATTAAATTAAAAATTAATTTGAGTAAGGTAGTTTGTTTTATAAACTCAATGTAGCATAATAACAATCACTTGGCACTATTCATTCTTTTATTTCAATATTAACACATCAACGAATATTGAAATAAAAGAATGAATAGTGCCAAGTGATCGTTATTACACTACATTGCATTTATAAAACAAACAAAGATGTGACACGGTTTCAAAACATGGAAGTTGAGTAAGGTAGCTTAACTTTTAAACTACATTTGTTTATTAAACAATATTAAACCAGATAGGAATGTCTGGTGAATGGTTTAACACAAGCATTTAAAAATACTGTAATTGAACAAAAGAGTTTCCAGACAGAAACATGTTGAATACAAAAAAATGTTAATAGCCACTGGAAAAAAGGTAAATTTTTAGCTTCTGTGATATAGATTATTATTTAATTTTTCCTGAAAAGGTTTTATACCAGCTAAACCACAATAAAAGCTTGAAGCTCCACAGGACAGAAAAAACTTCAAGTTATAGACAATTTGAGTTAGAGACTAGAATGAAAAATACTGATTCTGAATAGATTTGTATTTTACCTCTCTTGCATTATATAAAGAATCTTCAATAGATTTTTTTTATTTTAAACAGTCTGTATAACATCTTTCAGTAAAATGTTCAATGTAACTAATAGAATTGCACAGTTTTGCAAGTACAGTACATGTCATTGAGATAAGAGAGAAGTGGTCCCCTTGCTTTGGACTGGAACATTGTCTGCAAATGTGTGTTGGACAGTAGATACAACTAACTGTCTGAAAATTTTGTGGAAATCTGATAATTAGGATCACTTTGGATAGCATAATATTATAATTCAAATCACGGAAGTTGAAAGTAATATAAATCAGTGTCAGGGGACCATGAGAACTTTAGACTTGGAGAAAATGCGAGTTAAGGAAGTTCAAGTTGGAAATGTTAAATTCTTATGCTATTCCATTGAGACCTACCAAGTGCTTTATTTTCTTCAAGTTAAAGAAATATTCGAGTTACAGATGCTTGAGTTAGAGAAGTTTTACTGTTGTAAATAAATTTTTAAAAAATCCAGGACAAAATATATTTTTAAAATATATATTGTAAAATTACAAATAATAAAGACTTATACAAATAGAAAAATTGAAGTCTTCCTTTTCATATCACAGGAAACACAATCCACATTGGTGGAGTTGACCTTTCCTTATAGACTACTTCCCTGCCTATAGCTATGCAAATTGAGTAAAAGATCAAGATAAAATTTCATGTTTACAATATGAAATTTTATGGAAAATATCCGAAAGGTTGACTTTACTAATATGGATTATGTTTCCTGTGATGATGAAATGGACAACAAGAAAGACTTCAATATTTCTGTTTGTATAAGTCTTATATATTGTAAAAATACAAATAATAATTTTAAAAGTTTTGTATTTTGAAGAAGTAAATTTATTATATCATTTAGGTTGAGAATGAAAAGCACTCTGCAATTTGAGCCTAGAGTGACAAATCGGGTAGTTAATAGACCATCCCAAGCACTGACACTGACAACTGTAAATAATATCCATAATTACAATAAGCAGATTCTACTATAAAAAGAATTTTTGGCAGTACGTTTAAATAAGTTAAAAAAGAAAAAACTTTGCATTAGTTTCATGAGCAAATGTAAAAGAATGTGATTTTGAAAGAAATTATTTTGAATAATAATAAATATTTTTTTAATCTAACATGTAGTTTCTTTTAAATTCACATATTCTTGGAACTGACTTGTCAATTTTTTTATTTTATAATTAATTTACAATTATTAAAATTTTAATCATAATTATTAAAATGTTATGAATTTAAAAATGAGTTGTTTGAATATATTTATTTATTTTTATTCATTTGATTTTAATGAAACTTATGAATAACTTATTGGAATCTTGATAAGAGACACAAAGTATTTGAAAATATTGTTAGATGAATATACATAATTAAGTTGTTAAATAAAGATATGCTATATGTGAAATAATTTTTATTGATTTTTAGTCCTGAGTTTTAAGAAATTGCATCTTTCAATAAGATTTATCAAAATGAAATGACTTGAATTAAAATAGCAAATATTAGAGTGGTTTGCAAAATGTAAGATAAATAAAATATCTTGCATAACAAATTTAATAAATTTCTTCATTTGTAATAGAAAAATTACAAAATCTATTTATATCTCTGTTCTAAAAATCTATATCTGTTTATAAAATCTATAATACTTGTAACAACTTAAAAAACCAAAGGTGATTATCATTTCTTTTTCATTTGTAATTACAAAGACTTCTACGAAGTTATTCAGTTTCTTTTTAAATTTAAACAAATATATAAAGCTACAAGAACCAGCAAAAAAATTGGGAAATGTTTTGCTGGTTATTGGTTCTTCATAGCTTTGTATCAAATTTACTCAGTTTTTTGAGTAGTTGTATTTTAAACAAATATGTTTATTTTGTTTCATTATTAAGCTTGAACTTTATCACATTTTAAAGATTTGCAAATATAATATATTATTTGAAATGGTTTTTTTTCTTTCAACATATAACAGCATTCTTGTATAACAGTTTTAAGTAATAGGCAAGTTAATGTTTGCCCTTTCTTAGTTGCTGTTGATAATTTTAAATAATTATTAGTTAATTCAAATTATTTGAGTGCAATAGTTACGTAATTGTTTAATTTAACTATTGTATGTAATGAATAATTTGAATTAACTAAAAAATTTTTAAAAATTATTAGAAGCAACTGAGGAGGGCCAAATATATTGTCTGATATACATATTGCTTCGAGGTAAACAAGTGTTGCTGCATGTTAAAGAGTAAAAAACTTTAAAATATAAAGAAAATGCTTAATTTTTACAAGAAAAGAAAGAAAATTTTTAAAAAGGATAGCATAGTTCTGAACATAGAACAAATATATTTTTTGGTATCATAATGAACTTGATAAATATTGTGTTATTAAAAGCTTATAATTTTACTATATTTTTATGCAAATAATCCACAGTAGCATTTGATCCATTGTGGCATATACTCTACAGAAAATTGCTAGAACAAAAATATAACCTTTGCATAACCTGCCTCATGGTATACTCCATGCATATTAGAGCAGTCATTGCTTTAGAGGCACTAGTTCATAATTAAAGTGATCAGATGTCCTGAATTAGGCAGAACAGTCCTACTTTTTAATATTCTATCTTGATTTTAAAACTGTTTGAAAAATTCCTGCTTTTGGACTGTTTCATAATTATATTCAAAAACAGTCAATATTTATTGCATGAATTTTAATTCAAAGACGAATTGCATGCAAGTTATAGTGTAAAAATTAATATCAAATTGTGTGGGTCAGTTATAAAAGGGAGTTGTTTTTAAAATTATTTGAATTATAAAAACATGACAACTGATGATTTATTGAATTTCTAATAAGATTCAACTTTCTCAGATTTATACTAACAATGTAAGATCACTTTGAAGTTGAATTGGGTTACAAATTTTAATGTCATTAGCATATAAGATTATTTTGGAAAATGGGAATGAAAGCCTAGTCTATGTAGCAAATGAAAAATAAATTATTTAAGGAACTTTGAGGAATATGCTTAATGGGAGAGAAAGATAAAAAAATATAAATCATTTAACTTTACAGTGTAAGTTCTGAGCAGATAAAAATTATTCAGTTAGACTATTAAGCTAAAATCTATATCATATCTTTATCTCAAGAAGTTAAATAGCACAGAGGGAATTACAGAATCGTAAGCCTGTTTGATGTCTAGATAAATAGAATATGTAGATTGCTCTACCTTAAAATATATTACGAACCTATTAATATATTTTGATTTTTGTAATATTTATCTTTAGTTTTTATTAATTTTAGGTGATTTTTAAATTAAACGAGTAATCAATAGGATGACTAACATGCCAAATTAATATATAATAACAAATTTATAACAATCAAACTTTGTCATAATGTGTTTATTGAAATAATCATACAGTTTTTGCTTTAATTTTTTTTATAAAGTTTTTTTCCTTCTAACCTGTTATATTAATTAATAATGGAAATAATTTGTATAGATGCCACCCACTTATAAGCAATGCATTTGCCCTGTAAGTTTTACCTTTTTTTTTTCTTATTATTTCTTTAAGAATTATGACTTAATTATTTTACATAGAGTGATTTTTACATAACATGATTACTTATGATACTGTTTTATTGTTTTAGTTTACTCTCTGATATTATTTGTTTTGGTAGAAAATAAGTATGCAGTATTATTATACATAATTCAAAGAGGTTTGATAGATAGATGCAATGCTGATCCATATTATTATACTTGTACTTGTGAACATAATTATAGCAATGTCCAAAAATATAGATGTTATGTGATGAAAATGTAATAGAATCAAAACCAAATTGGGCATTTTTCCTATTAATTGGAGGATTGATTGTTGTTAGGGAGTTAGATGAGATTGATTGAAAGAGAATGTCATGTATTCTAAAATGTCAAATTTCTCTTCAAAGAATATGAGAAATACTAGGAATATTATGGTTAGAACATCAAAATGTAGAATAATTTTTTGATAAAAATTTTTTCTGACAAGTTTTGTACTAGGAAGAAACAAAGACATTAGTTCAATATAAAGTTATCAAATATGAAGATAAAATTCCTATTTGTTAATTAATCAAATAATTATCACTGGTTTACATTTGGACTATAATACAGCTAATGATTAAATAATGTAATTTGGTTGAAAGTAGACTGTTAGGCCACTATATTATGTTAAATTTAATAATTTGAAATAAATTTAGATTAAATTAAATAATTTAGAAGTTTTTGAAAGAAAAGTTTTATCTAAAGCAGAGCTTGAATCTCATACTTTTTCACATACCATGCAGATGCATTACTGGTTATGCTACTCAGATTTCCATTCAATATTGCCTCCAGACCATTATTAAGATACAGTTTATTGACTTTCCTGACTGGAAATGTTTTATGTTGACAACTCTTATATGGCTAATTGAATTATTCAGATTGTTTAAATATATTTTTATTTTTCCTCCAATATTTTTCACAAATAATGAAAGTACAATGTAAAATTAATTATACTTTAATTTTTTTTGCTAGATTTTTTTATCTCCCATCTAAATAAAGAGAAAGTCATACATTTCTTTATCCTCTGATTCTATTTATCTGTGTCTGGAGGAACAGAGATAAATAAAAACAGAAGATGAATGTATGACCACCTTTTCTAAATCTTTTTCCTTCATTTTTTTTTTACTTTGCCCATCTACTTACATCAGGGTCTAACTTTTTTTTTTTTTTTCTTTTCTTTCTTTAAATCTTCTTCAACATCCATTCAAACATTTTTGCAATATTCTCCCCTAACTTTTTTTTTTTTTATCTGTCTGTACTACTTCAATCATTTTTCTTTCTCTTTTTGTATAATTATATGTTTGTATGCATTATTTTTTAGTAGTTTTGTGTTTTTTACTTTTTGTAATGTGGATATTTTTGCTGATCTCTAATAATCCATTTCTATTGGCAATGATTTTTTTTTTATATTTTTTATGTCGTATTTCAGCTACATAGAGTATATTACTATGTAAAATTGTTTTATATAATATTCCTTTTATTTTTGCAACTATGTTTTTACTCAGAAAATTTATTACTCTGTTTCTTCCACACATTTTATTTTTCTCTCTCTCTCTTCTATACTGAGATTATTTATTTGTAATGATATGTACAGTACATACACCTGTAATAAAATGTATTAACTTAACGGAATATGATATTAATTAAAATTACAAAAACTTCATAGTAAAAAAAAAGGTCAAAATAATCAACTTATATGCAATCCATTATTAATCATAGCCACACAAGGATTAAATTATAATGCAAAAAATGTAAATTTTGAATCATTGTCAATTTGAAATTGTAGTTAAATATAAGTAATTTATTTATTAAAATTTTTTTACATAGGCTGAAACTGATTTAAATGATCTCCAACCACTATTAGAATCTTCTAATGCATTAGTGGTATGTCTCTTATAATGTATTTAAAAAAATATATTTTTTGAAAATTAAAATCTCAAAGTTTAATATTAAACTATTAAATACATTAATAATGTATTTAATAGGAAATGAGATTTTTATTATTAGAAGAAAAATATCTTGAACAGTTAGAAGATGGAAGGATTATAGAAGCACTTCAGTGTCTTAGGCATGAACTTACACCATTAAAACATAACACAACTAGAGTCCATGAGCTTAGCAGGTATTATTGAATTGCTATTATTATTATGTTATGTTATGTTGCTTTTTTTAATTATAAGCTTTAATATCTGTAATTGTCCATTAAAAGAAATCTTGAACTAAAAATTAAATATTTTTATTTTTAGAATTATTTATTTTCTTTATAACTAAAAATTAAATTGTTTTAGTTATATGATGTGTGGCACAAGTGATGAATTAAAACTTATTTCACATTGGAAAGGAAAATGCCATTTATCAAGACAGAGACTAATGGAAAAATTACAAGGTATCCTGTTTTATTCAGAATATTGTTAAATTATTTATTAACTTTTTCATTTTGTAATCATGTAAAAAAATTACTTTTTATAAACATAATTTTTGGAGGAAGGATATTTGTACATAAGTTTATTTATACTTCAATTTAATATGAAAAACGTATCAGGTGATTATAATTAAAATATCTCTTTTCAACACTACCTAAAGAGATATTTAGCAGTCCAAATGCAACCAAATCAAGATATGGTGACATTTTAGGATGTGTAGATGTTTCCATAAAAAAGAAATTAGTATTAAAACTCACCACTATGACACTTTTGGAGCTGCAAGTAACAAACATTTTATTTTTACATGACACTTATGCCATACAGAGACCATAGCAGTGTGGTAGATTAATGTGATCCACATTCTGAAGGTGTAAAACATGAAGGCAATGAACAGTGTTTTCAACAGTTGATGTAATTGATTCTTTGTGATGCTTCTCACAAAGCATGATACTTCAAGATTGTCAAATTTGCAAAATGTCCTTCATAAAATATATTGTTTAGTGTCACTACAACCTAAAATTACATGGATTAAGATCTAGATAATGAGATATCCAGGCAGTAGGAAACACACAATTGATGACACTGTTGTTGCAGAAACTGTTGTATTGGGACTAGTTTCCTCAAATAAGTTAGTGGATACATGTGGTTATGAATCTACATCAGACTGTAACTGTAGATAAAAGCAAAGGAATCTACTGGAAACATGAGAGTTTTCCATGGTCCCAATGCAACAGTTACAGGTGTTCATTGTTTTACTGAAGTAAAAATGTGTTTTGTTTCTCCACAGGATTTTCTTTGGTCTTGATCTATCCATTTCTTTCTGACCAGGAAGGTCAATACTAAGGTCAATTGGATTTCTCTACCAGAAGCAAGTAATTGCAGGTTGTAGCTGATTTTGTATGAATAAACAATGCACCAACTTTTTCAGTACTTTCTATACTGTGTCATAGGACATTTCCAACTGCCATGACACTGGAAATGCACTATCGAAACCTGCAATATTAATGACTAACTGTTCAACATCTATGGTAACATCTTTAACAACTTGTGAAGTAATGGGTTTGCACCTTAAACTGGGTTGAACTCCCATACATACAGTTTCCTAAAATCAAGTGATTGTTCTTTAGTGTAAATTCTTATGACAGAAAAATTCCCTAAGTGCACAGCTGTAGCATTGTATTTGTTTTAATAAAACAGCATTACAAGAAATATGTTCTGGCAAGGTGATGCTCATTGTAACTGATAAGAATAACATTAAACAGTTGTGATTATTTATATACCCAGAACATGGCTAAAAAATGTGCTTATGCAAAGGAAACTACTGTTTTGTTGCTTGCAGCATAAAAAGTGTTATAGTGGTAAGTTTAGCTATTAATTTTTTTTTATGGAAATGTCTTATGTACATTCTGAAATGTTACCATACCAGATTTGGTTGCATTTTGGACTGTTAAATATTACTTTAGACAGTGTT